>NC_092876.1:310335372-310625372 GCF_028372415.1 Notamacropus eugenii
CTAGATCCTAGAGTACACATATACATACTATCCATCACGATTCATCTGTGCAGGTGTACACCCAGGTATACAATAATATCACACAAATATAATGAAATAGATCTGAGTGGTTTATGATTTGAGGAATCAGAAAATAGGGAAATGTGAATGATGGGAGCCACTGGCGGGGTGGACAAATAGGTAAGCAGGCAGAAGTGAGGGGGAGAACATGAGGATTCAGCAGTTCTAAGACTCCAGAATTCTTAAATGAATGACAAATGGGTACCGGACTTGGATTCCTTACAGCTACCAAGGCTAGCTCTCCACACTCCACCCTGGTGCCCTGGCCTCCGTTCATTCAATCAAGGCTTCATCTGCTCTATAATAGGCGGTATTAGCCTGAGTCGGTCTAGCCCCTTCTATGTTGAGTGATGGGTACGCCACAGGAAAGAATCCCTAAAAATCCAAGGACCCCCCGCTTCTCCACCATCTCCCCACCCCGCTCCCGAAAAGATTATGAATATTTTGTGGCCTTGACTTTGAGTTTGAACGGCCAATCACAAGCAAACGCTCTCCCTGGGCCTGGGCGGGGACAGTACCCCCCATAGCTTTGCTGGATTCTTTCTTTTATTTTAGATTCTAATGACTCTGGGCCACTGTTCATTCCTCTTCAACCCCCACCCCTTGCCCAGCCCCCAGCGCTTCCCCTGCCAGGCTGTTTTCCCGTCCCCCAAGCTAGTATCAACAGTTACAATATGACAGGGCAGGCTAAGAAACCGAACACACAACACTCAACCTTCTTTACTTTTGAAATCCTTGCTCCCGTTTAGCTGGGGGCTGTATTGTGCCCCTGCCGTTAGACTGGGAGCCCTTATGCAAATGCAAAACAACACTCCATCTTTTCTCCCCTCTCTAATTGACTATTTTCCTTCCTTCCCAAGGCTGCTGTAGCCCTGGATGCGCAATTCAGGAGCCCCCCTCCTTTTTTCCTTCTTTTTCACCAATCCAGGCTTCCGCGCTGTTAATCTAGTTACTTTTCCGTCAACACATTTGGTGGAATAGACAAAGGGGATATAATCGTATCCGTGGCTGTTGATGTTCAATTAACCACGTAACCTTTGTGTGCGTCTGTGTGTGTGTGAGTGTGAGTGTGTGTGTGTGTGTGTGTGTGTGTGTGTGTGTGTGTCTCCTTTCCTCTTTCCCCCACCCTCCCGATTTTTCAAGCAAGCTGCGGGCTCGCAGGCTGCATCTTTTTTGTGGGGGGCATCCTTGCTGCCTGACCTTCTTCTAGGGGTATGGCTCAGGACCATACAAAGACCTCCGAAACCAGAGGTCTCCCATCCATCCCATCCATCCCATCCATCCCATCCCCGAGAACTCACTTCGGACCTTTCCAGCCCGGGGAGTGAGGGGCAGGTTGGGGCACCTGAGTTCCAGGACTGAAGACTCACCCCCGCCCACCCCCGCCCCTTCCACAGGGTTGTGGCCCTCCACCCTTTCCATGCGTCCCCCCCTTTTTGTGCCCCCCTCGCTCCCTGGCCGGTGCTCCAGCACCCCTTCGGGCAAGGAGGGAGTTATTTTTAGATGAGGAGGGCGCCCCGCAAAAAAAAAAAAAGCCATTTTCTGGCCATTGTTTCGGGGCAGCAGCTGTCATTCACGCTGGCGTTATGCATTCTCCACTGTACCATGCTAATTTTTCGAGGGACAATTTTTCGACAATGACGACTCCGGCTCGGAACAGAAACCCTTTATGGCGCTGGCCCCAGGGAAGCGGCGAACCCTGCCAAAGCAAACAAAGGATCCTTGCTCCGACTGAGCATGTCTCTGCCTTTGATACGGTGTGAAGTTCACAGAACGCTGCCTCCAATCTGCACGGAGTTAACACCTGGTCCAGTGCCTTCTGGCTGCTAATCAAGATATCAATCAATTCTGACCGAGAACTACAGACGGAGGGAGAGAGAGGATCCGCTCGGATCCCTCTCCGGAGGGGGCCGGGGGCACGGGTGCAGAGGGAGCGAGGGGCAAAAAGACACCAGAAAACCCCCTCGGTAGGTACTGGCGACCCTCCCCTAGGACCCAGGCCCTTTGGCAATGGGGATTGGGACCTTGGGGGAAGGAAAAAAAAAGCCAGCGCAAAGACTAAGCCACTTAATTAGGCTGATATCATCCTTCCCAAATGTTCCTCAGTGAGGGACGCTTTCATCTTCTGACACTATTGGGTTCTGGGCACCAACATAATTTTGTGATTGAAAGTGAAAACTAATGAGAAATAATTCTGCCTTCGGAAGGGCGCCTGAGGGGGAGGGGACATGGAGAGGGGGCTTGCAGGTGGGGAACTCCAGGGTCAGAGTAGGCTTGGCACTACCATTGGAATGGGGGATATCAAGAAGAAAAGCTCCCAGATTCTCCCCTTGGACTGTTTGCTGTCTCCTCAGCATCTGTCTTCAGTATGGCCTTAGCACTTGCCTTGAGGGGGTGAAGGGGAGGGGAGCAGAGGAGAGAGGATGAGCCTGGAGGGGCAGGAAGAGGAGGAAGGTGTGATTGTGGGTTGTCTGTGATAACAGTTGGCTACATTCATAGGACCTGTAAGGCGATAGTCAAGGATTGTTAGCCCATTTTACAGATGAGGAAACTAAGGCTCAGAGAGGTTTAATGCCTTGTGTAGGGTCACCCAACTCCTTTGTGGAAGAGCCTGGACTGATTCCAAAGCCTGTGTCCTTTCCAATATAATTCAGTATCTTGGTACTACCAGGGCCTTCTTCCAAGTCATTGGTGGAATAGTAGAGAGACAGTGCTCTTGAGTTCTAGGCATGCTTCCATCATAAACTAGTTGGATGATTTCAATTGCTTTGGGTTCTGTTTCCCCAGCAGAGGACAGGAAGAGAAAATGAAGGAGGTGGAGTACTGTTGATGTTTTCTAAAATTTCTTTTCTAAGGTTTCTTTTGGTTTCTGAAGTTTCTAACATTCTGTTTCTTTTGCGGGGGGTAGGGGGAGGAATGTGTGTGTGATTGCAGATGTTCACTCATAGGTTCAGAGACATCTGGAAGAGTAAACTTTCTCTACCAGTGCAGATCAGCCACTATTCAGTAATTTACAGACCTACAAGTTTAGTAGGGCCACTGAGAAATTAATGACTTGCCCAGGGTCACTCAGTCATTATATGTAAGCATCAAGATTTTCTTGACTCAGATCAGCTCTCTCTCCTCAATACCATATTTCAAAACAGAGTCAAATGCAAGTCATGTCATCATTTCTCTGATGTCACGGTTTTCTTTGAAAACAAAGGGCGAACACAACAACAACTTCTCATTCCTCATGCCAAACCTTTTATGGTTCCATATGTCCACCGGTCTCAGCTTTCTTACAGTATAAGCAGCATGGTACATTAGGAAGAACATTGAGGTGAGCTCTGGAATGAGGACCTCAGTTCAGATCATAATTCTCCTACTTAATGAGACTTATTTAAGAGGCTTTGATAAGTCACTTTCCTTTTCTTGGCCAGTGTTTCTCTGTAAAATGAAAATGTCGGACTAGCTAGCTTCTGAGGTCCTTTCCATCTCAAAATCTATGATCCCATCATCTTATAGAACTTTTACAAATCCCATCTTGGAGTAGGAATTAGTCATATTGCTTGATTGAGAGAATCAGGTTTAAGGTGATTGAAAAATGGCTTCTTGAATATTGAACCCTAGTAGAGGCAGCTATATGGTCCAGTGGATAGAGCACTGTGACTGGAATCAGGAAGACCTGAGTTCAGATCTGATTTCAGATACTAGCTGTGTGACCCTGGGCAAGTCACTTAACCCTCTGTTTGCCTTAATCCAATGGAGAAGGAAATGGCAAACCATTCAAGTATCTTTGCCAGGAAAACTCCATGAACAGTTTGGTCCAGGAAGAGTTGGACATGACTGAATAACAACACCCAGTAGGGTAGTGATAGTGCTTCATATTTGTGTAGTCCTAACTGCTTTCATATCTAATATTTTATTCTACTATCACAACAGCTCTCTGAAGCAGGTGAGACAGCAAAATTCAAATGAATTATTGAACAGGTTAAATAATTATAGACCTACAAGTTTAGTAGGGCCACTGAGAAATTAATGACTTGCCCAGGGTCACAGCCATTATATGTAAGCGTCAACATTTTCTTGACTCAGATCAGCTCTCAATACCATATTGGGGTATTAAGGGATGGTATTGAGGAGATTGCTGCACTGGGAGGGAGGCAGACCTATATGACCTCAAAGGTTCCCTCCAACTCTGATTTTAGGACAGATCCCCATTTTATAGATGAGGAAACTGAGACCAGAAATAGTAAGTGAGTATCAACATTAGCAGCAGAGCCAAGATAAAAACCTAGGTCTTCGAATGGTTGTCCAATGCCCCTTCCACTATCTTGCACTATCACCAAAAAAAAGGGGTTCAATTCCTGGTCCAATAATCAAGTCAGCATAGGAGAGTAGAATTAGATTCTCAGCCCAGGTAACAGATAATTTTTTAAGGACTCATAGAGACTAACAAGTGTATACTTTAGAGAGACATATTTACAGTACAAAAATTGTATATTGCTAGCTTATATGTTTATACAGATTGAGGACAAATCTATATTTGAACAATTTCCAAAAAATGCCCTAGGAATAACAAATCTATTTTCAAAATTCAGCAAAGTGGAAAAACCCATAGATAGTCCCCAGTCCAACTGAGTCTCTGCACCAGCTCCAGCTGCTCAGCAGTTCTTCTTTCATAATAAACAGCAGCAGCAGCAGCGATGACAGCTAACATTTATAGAGTAATTTAAGGTTTATAAGAGAGACAGCATGGCGTAATAGCTGGAGCAACAGCCTCAGGAAAGAAGTCCTGGGTTCAAGTCCCATCTCTGTAACCCAGGGCAAGTCACTTAACCTTTTATAGCCACTGGTAGTACTACAACTGTACGCAATTTGCTAAACAGAGGCTCATCACCATTAGTAGGACTCATTGAGAGTTCCATACTTTAATGAAGTTAAAGGTGCTACACTAATCTCCCCCTCCAAAAAAAGTTTTCAATATATTTCATGTACATCAACTAATTTAAACTTCATAATAGATCCATGAGGTAGGAATTATCTTCCCCCTCTCAACTCCCTATCCCCCACCTCTTTTATTTTTTACAGCTGAGAAAAACTAAGGCTGGTTGCAACAGACACTTTCAAGGCTGGACGTTATCTTCAGGTACTATAGCCATCTTAGAAGACAATTTTTTTCAGTTCAGTTCAATACCTATTGTACAAGACAGCTAGGTGGCACAGTGGATAGAACACTGGGCCTGCAGTCAGGAAGGCCTGAGTTCAAATCCAACCTCAGATACTTACTAGGTGGATGACCCTGGACAAGTCACTTAATCCTGTTTACCTCAGTTTTCTCATCTATAAAATGCACTAGAGAAGGAAATGGAAAACTACTCCAGTATCTCTGCCAAGAAAACCTTAAATGGGGTCATGAGGAATTGGACATGACTGAACAATGGAAAGATACTATGCTTTTGAATTACTTGGCAGGAAAGGAAAAAGGAAGGGCAACCCCTGGGTCAGCTGGTGCCTATAGGGGTAACCCTAATATTACCAAATGAGAAAAAAATGACATAGGCACTGTCCTCAAGGTGCTGATGGTACAGAACAAGCAAGCATGATACAATGTAGACTCTGAGAATGACAAAGAAGGCTTCCAAGAGAGGTTCTCTGAAAAAGCTTGAGGAGAGAGATATCACTTTCAGCTAGGGTAGAGGAATCGTTTCTTTCTGCAGAAAACCAGGGACCAGAATGCAGTGTTCCAATTTGTTAAACACTAAGTGGGGTAAAAGAAGGGGAGACAGAGTCAAAAGAAATAGAAGCTGTTATTAGGGACTGATGCTTCCCACTGGTTCATCAAAGCAGCGAATCTGTAATCAGCCAGGGACTGACTGACCTGGAAGTATGACCTACAATTTCCAGACCAGACCTAAATTTCAGTGCAATTCAGCAAAGTTTTTTTATTTTTATTTTACTTATTTTTTTAAACAGACAGGTCCAAACTTTATTTAAAACTACATTTTAAGTTTAAAGTTACTTTACAAATCACAATGAAAAAATTAAAAAGAGAACAAGGAGGCAAGTCTCAAATCTACATTATGCCCAACTTTGTTCAAGGGCAATTTTCAGAGGAGACTTTGTGGAGGAAGTCAATTTTTCATTTGGATATAACAGTCGTTGATTGGGAATAAGGTGGGGGTGTGGGACAATTTTCCAAGTCACCTAGTAACTGGTGCCATTGCCCTTTTTGCCACAGGTTGGTTTCCTCTCTACACCCCCCTCCCCCGCCCCACCATGAGACTGCCACCATTCACCACTAAACAGGCTAATAGCCAATGAGCAGAGATTTCTCCATACACATATGGGTGATACAAAGGGAAGGGTAATAACACCTGTTCCTTTCTTACCACACCAGTGTGCTGTCAGAATGAATGATGGACGGTGTGGGGAAGGGCTACAAATCTCATCACAGAAGAAGAATGCTCCTCAAATACTGGAGTGTTGTTATGACTATCACTGCCATTGTTATTGAACCTGGTCTGGCAGCCAGCAGCAGGAGGGGTGCAAAGAACTGGGAAAGCAGGTACCCCAGAATCATACGCCTTTAGACCTAGAAGGGAGCTTAGGAGGTCATTGAGTCCAAATCCCTCATTTTACAGGTGAGAAAACTGAAGCACAGAGAGCCCATCATGTCTTCATTCAACAAACACCAATTACCTCCCACATGCCAGGCACCAGGGAAGATACCAAGATAAGGCCTGACTGTTCTCCAAGGAATCCAAGGTCAATGGCAAAGCTGAGAATAGTGCCTAGGTCTGTTGGCTCACTACCCTAGATTCTGTATAGAGCTGGACTTGGAGTCAGGAAGACCTGACTTGGAATCTGGGCTCAGACACCTAGTAGCTGTTGCATCACTCTGGCCAAATAGCTGCATCTTGTTTAACTTCTGTTTTCTTATCTGTGAAACGGGAATAAAAATAATGACACCTACTTCACAGCATTGTGGTAAAAACAAAATGAGATAATATATGGTACTTTGCAAAACTTCAAACTCTATATAATTTTCAGCCTGATTAAATGAGTAAATGAGCCTTGAACTTCTACCTACCCCTATCTTTTATGGTTATTCCCCTCAAAACACAGCACTAGAAAAGCAGAAGACTGATCATTGATTCAAGGCTGGAAAAGACCTTAGAAATCATCTAATCCAATACCGTCCTTTTACAAATGAGAAGCTGTGGCCTAAGGGGTCAAGATTACACAGAGAAGTGACATGAATGTAGGTCCTTTCACTACAAGTCCAGTGGTTTTCTCAATGTACTGTGGATATCTTGAATTCTAGCCTGTGATCTGCAGGGCTTGTGTGGAATCCATAGGCAACCAGAGCATATGGCCCATTGGCTCTGCTCTTGCCTTCCTGAATTCAGGTGCCTTGTTCACTGGTCAGTCAATCAGCCAGTTAATAATCGAGTATTTAGGAAACATCTATTTTATGCTGGGTATGGTGGAGTTTTAGAAGAAAATGAAGTCTGCCTTCAGAAAGATTGTAGTCTATTTGAGAAGACAAGGCATACAAAGATGATAGGAGGTCTCTAGGGCCTGGGGTGGGAAGAAAAAAAAAGAAATTTACATGATAACTCTAATTTATATTTAGAAGAAATAGCAAGTTGTACATAACAGATTTGCAGTTTCATGTGCAATCTTTTTTTTTTATTATACTATGTTATAGAAATGCTTGTTTTATTCCATAAATTAAAAAAAAATTTAAAATAGGTCTTTCATCTAGTGCCATTCTATATTTGACAATATGATACAGTGAAAAGAGTCCAGAATTTAGACTCAGAGGTCTTGGATTGAAATGATAACCCTGCAACATCCTACCTGGACCCATCGTCTAACTTCTTGGGCTTGTGGCCCCTCAGATGGAAAGCCAGATGGCTGAACTAGAAGACCCTTAAGGGCCTTTCCAACTCCAGACCCATCTTGTCTTCCTATAACCTTAAAAGGTGAGTTAGCCTTAGCAACAAGGCCCCCCATGCAGGGAACAAACTGGGGAAGGGGGATGGAGGGAACCCAACAAAATAAAACAACCCAAGAACCAAAAAAAAATAACACCCAGAGATCATTGCAAAGATAAAGATACTGGGGAAACCACAGCCTCACCTGGCAGGTTTCAACACATACCTACGGTTTGTTTACCTACGTGGAGCTCAGTTCAAGAGCCCAAGCCCTGCACGGTGGCAGTAACAATGGGCTGGGGGATGGACTGTACTTCTAAACTGGCTGTTTTAAAAAGATTGTCTCTACATGCAGCTAAGCTGACATAGTTAAAAATAGAACAGGATCATACAATGTTAGAGATGAAAGAGATGTTAAGGATCATCCAACTCAGCCTAGTCTTTTTTACAGAGGTGGAAACTGAGGCCCAAGTGGATTAAGTGACTTGCCTAAGGTCTCAGAGTTAATAACAGGTGGTTTTTTTTCATTTCCAGTACAATATTCCTACATTTCTGCCTCAGTCAATCCCTGGGAATTTGCTAGATATTTGGTGTTTAGGCACTGTGTGCCCAGTTTGGGGGCATCATAGGTGGTTATGTATCCCCTTGGGGGACAGTGGAAGAAAGCCATCAGTGAAACTGGTGAATTCTCTCCTTTCTGCACCTGTCCCCCCTTCCCGGATCTCCAATGTATCACTTTCTCCCTTTCCTTCTCCCCATGTTTGCTCCCATAGTAGAGTCAGTTAATCTCCCTTAAATTAGGGCCAGCCTCCCAGAAGAGGGTATTTGAATTATAATAAGGGACTTTTTTGAGGCTTGAAGCTGTTGTGAGCAAGAAACAAATAGTCTCTATTAAGTACTTTATAAATTTTAAACACCACATAAATGTGGGTGATTGGGAGGGCAGCTAGGGGATGCAATGGATAAAGCATTAGAACCTATAGTCAGGGAGATGAGTTCAAATCTTGCCTCAGATACTTACTAGATACCCAGTGACCTTGATCAAGCACTTAACCCTCTTTGCCTCAGTTTCCTCATTGGTAAAATAAACTGGAGAAAGAAAATCGCAAACTACAAACTTCTTTGCCAAAAAGACTCCGGATAGGGTCACCAAGAGTCAGACATGATTGAAATGACAACACCAAATGTTAGTAATTAATAGGAAATTCAGAGGAAGAACTGGGGTAATAAAAGTAGAGGAAAAAGCTTCAAATGAGGAGATGGGACCTGCATGAAGTCTTGAAGGATGCGGAAGATTTGGCTAGTGGGAGAAGAGGGAGCAGCTTATCCACTATGCTCCCTAAGAGCTCACCCTTGGTGATCTCATATACCTCCATGACTCACATTTCTATATTTATGAAGGTAATTTGATCTGTTGATCAAGTATTTCCACTGAATTCTGGCATCCTCTCCTCAAAGAATTATAGCAGTTCAAAGTTGGAAGGGAGCTGAGAGACCATACATTTAAGTTCAACCCATACTTGTCCCGGACTCACAGATTTTATAGCTCGAGATAATCTTGTTGGTCACCGACAAGGGGAGTGGGGGGAAGGGGGGGCATCCATCTTTTGTTTGACAACCTAGAAAACTAGAGAAGTTGTCATCTCCCAAAGCAGGGAGGATGGATTATACTTCTAAACTGGATGTTTAGCCATTCCACTTTTGGGCAGCTCTGATTTTTAGGAGACAGCTTGGTGGTTCAGTGAATAGCGCTAGGTCTGCAATCAGGAAGACCTGAGTTCAGATCCAGCCTTACACACTTACTAACTGTGCACCCCTGGGCAAGTCATTTAACCTCTGTTTACCTTAATTCACTGGAGAAGGAAATGGCAAACCACTCTGATATCTTTATCAAGAAAATTCCATTTGGGGCCATGGAGAATGACAATATTTTTAGGGATTCTTTCCCCCCCTGATTTCCAGGCTAAATTCTCTTCTTTTAATGACTCTCTCTCTCTCTCTCCTCTCTTCCTCTCTCTCTTACTCATACTCATATACATGTATATGTACACACATATTAAAAAGGGAGACCGACTTGTGTGACTTGGGCAAATAATCATAGTTTTAGAGCTAGAAGGAAGGAAACGTGCATTTGTGAAACACCTACTATGTGCCAGGCACTTTTATAAATAGCATCTTATTTGATTTTTCACAATAACCCTGGGAGGTGGGTTTAGCCCCATTTTACATTTGAGGAAAATGAGGCAGACAGATGTTTTAAGTGACTTACCCAGGGTCACACAGCTATTAAGTGTCTGATGCTGAGTTTGAACTCAGGCCTTCCGGACTCCATGACCAGAGCTGTCCTCTGTGCCACTTAACTGGAAGGGACTTCAGGTCACATCTAGTCTAAAGCTTTTCTTTTGCAGATGGGAAAATGAAGACCCAAGGAAGGTGAGTGACTTGCTTAAGCTCACACAGGTAGTAAATTCAGGTCTTATGATGCCAAAGTCAATGCTTTTTGCAATGAACCATCGTGCACCCTCAATAAGTGAAGGCCTTCAGGAAGGGAGCACTTACTACCTTATCTTTAGCAGCACATTCTACTTCTGGATAGCTCTAATTACTTTTCTCCTTTTTATATTGAGCCGATAGTTGTCTCTTTGCAACTATCCTCATGTTGCTTCTTTTGTACCCTCTGAAGCCACACTGACTAAATCTAATTTCTTTTCTATGACAGCTCCTCAAATACTTGAAGCCACTATCATGACCTCCCACTAAGGTTTCTCTTTTCCCTTATAAAGCTTCCCAGTCCCTTCAGTGATGGTTGCATATTGTGGCCTCTGGTCCTCTCACCATGCTGGTTGCCCACCTCTGGACCTCCTCTGGCTTGTCAGCGGCCTTTCCCTCTGCCTTTTAGATAGCTCCATCTGAATTTCTGGCACCTCACACTTACCATATCTCAACCTAAATATGTTCCTATCAACCTGTTCTTCTTTCTAAATTCTGACTTCTGTTAATGGCACCATCATCCTTTCAGGCACACAGACAGGCTCATAACCCTGGAGTCATCTTTGATTCTTCTCCCTTCCTTACCAATTATTTGCCAAATTCTATTGCACATATCTCCTCCTGGCCATTTATTTTGATATTACTCAAGTTCAGACACCTTTATCACCTCTCAGCTGGATAGCAGTGATAGTTTATTCACCAGCCTTCTTGTCTCTTGTCTCTTGGATTTTAATTCATCCTTCACAAAGCTGCTAAAATATAGATCTGTCTTTTGCTCAAGGAATTCCATTACACATACTCCTCAGCCTGCCATTTAAGGCTCCCCATAAGGCTTCCTTGTGAGATTTTCACCTCTTCCTCTATATCCAACCAAACTATCCTCTCTTGCATCAATTGTATTTGAAGAGCCCCTTCTCCCTACACCTCCTAGCTCCCCATTGCCTGAAATAAACACCTTTGCATCTCTGTCAAAATCCTTCTAACCCTAACTCAAATGTAAACTTCATCAAGAACTCTTTCCTCATCACTCCTTGCATTATCCTTGAAACACCCCCCATACCCCCAAATTGAAAATGATCTCTTATTCCTGACATTTTCAGAATATTTTGGAATGTATCGTCAAAGGATCATAGATTTTGAACTGGAAAGGACTTCAGACCTCCTTATTTTAGATGAGGATTCTTAGGCCTAAGAGATTGTGACTCACACAGGGTCACATAGCTAGTACTGTGGCAGTTGTCCTCTGACTCCACATCCATCTCTCTTTCCTATAATCCACCCTTCCTTTGCTCCTATCACATTATCTTGAAACACATTTATTTGTGTGTATGTCGTCTGTCTCCCAGCCTCGTCCAACAATTAGTTTTCAACCTTGAGGTCAGGGACTATATGGTTTTTCATCTTTGTTCACCCAGGGCTAGCAAGGTGCTTTGGACAATTTTTTTTGGAGGGGGGAAGTTAAGGGAGAGGTTCTGGATTTGTGGTTTTATCATTTCAGGGAAATTCAATGCAGACTGACTTTTTAGTCTTTGAAAGTTGCCAGGGAGAGGGCGGTGGGTGCTGAGAGGTTGTTATTTTTCCTTGGCATGGAATAGAGAAGCATTCATTAAGCACTTATTATGTACCTAGTATGGTCACCTAGACTGTATGTATCAGGGAGAGGACCTTCCAACTCCAAGTCTTTCTAGCTCTAATGCTGGCCTATCTACTATACCACAATAACTTACACATAGTAGATAATTGAGAAATATTTGTTGAATTAAAGTGAATTGGATATTCCTAAAAAGGGGAAGAGGAGAGGAAGAGGAAGTGGGGAGGAGAGGGAAAGAGGGAGAGGGAGGGGGAAGAGAGAGGGAGAGGAGCAGGGGTGAAGGAGGGGGAAAGGGAGAGAGGGGGAGAGGAAGAGGGGGAGGGGGAGAGGGTGTGCAAAGGTATAGAAGTAGCAATGAACAAGTCGTGGGGATTATATCTAGATTAGAACTGACCTGATTTGAATCAAGGGTACATTCTGGGTGGGTTAGGTTGGATCAGATTATAGAAAGCCTTGAATGCCAGGATGAAGAATCTAAGCTGATTCAATAGGCTTACTTTGGGTTGCTAAGCAGGGGAGTGACAGGTTGAAAATACTATTTAAGGGAGATTAGCTTAATTATAAAAAATCAGCATGTGGCAGGGGGGTCAGTTTATCCACACCCTTGGTATACCTTCTGTCATAGAAATAATGGGGCAGCATCATACAAGTAGACCTCCTCAGATTGCCTGACTGGTTGTTAACCATCCATGGATGTCCTCAGCACTAATATTTACCTTCTTTCCTTCTATTTCCCCTGACAAGAAGAAAATTGAAATGACAGAATTCAGTCAGCAGCTTCAACCTCCCTCCTCTCCCTCACTTCTACTCCAAAGAAAGGCTCTGGGAGAAAAGAATGCTAGGGATACTTCTCAGGTGGCCTTCAGGGTTGACCAAGGTGACAGAGACAACTTGAGGGTAATCTATTTTCCTTTTTAACTAGAAAAGAAAATTAACACTTTCCTCCCTCGACTCCAACATACATAGACCTTAACACAGAGCCAATTTGGAAAACACACATATGTATACACTCATATACATATACACAAATATGTATATGCATAAATACATGCATACATTTATACACACATATCCACACATATACATGTGTATATACACACATATGTATAAACATAAATGTATGCAAACATTTATATCCATACATATCCATGTGTATACTTATACCTGCAGAGAGTGTACCTTCTAGGGGCTGGCCATGTTGTTCTAATGCCAAATGTATATTTGTCTAAAAGACAATTTTACAGAGAACTCATCAGGAAAGTGTTCACAAAGAAGTCAGTAAAAGCAATACAAGGACACTTTCAAGGTCTCTCTGAAGAACTTTGGTATCGATTGTGAGACATGGGAGACACTGATACAGGACCAAACAGCCTGGCATGCCCGCATTGAAGAAAGTGCTGTGCTGTATGAGCAAAGCAGATTGCAGCAGCTCAAAAGAAACATGAGATACACAAATTTAGAGAAATCTCCATTCTAAATGTTCATATGGATTATTTGTGCTCGACCTATGGTAGAGCCTTCTGAGACTGTACTGATTTGATCAGCCACAGTCAGAAAACGCTATACCTTGACCACAACATAGTGACGTAATTTGGGTCCTTTTCCAGAATGAAGGACAGCAACCAGCATATGTATATATGTATATATATGCATCTATATCTGTATCTATCTATACATACACACACGTGTATACACATGTACCTATGTGTATATATAGTATATATGTATATATATGCATCTATATCTGTATCTATCTATACATACACACACGTGTATACACATGTACCTATGTGTATATATAGTATATATGTATATATATGCATCTATATCTGTATCTATCTATACATACACACACGTGTATACACATGTACCTATGTGTATATATAGTATATATGTATATATATGCATCTATATCTGTATCTATCTATACATACACACACGCGTATACACATGTACCTATGTGTATATATAGTATATATGTATATATATGCATCTATATCTGTATCTATCTATACATACACACACGTGTATACACATGTACCTATGTGTATATATAGTATATATGTATCTATATCTGTATCTATCTATACATACACACACGTGTATACACATGTACCCATGTGTATATATAGTATATATGTATATATATGCATCTATATCTGTATCTATCTATACATACATACACACACACACGTGTATACACATGTACCTATGTGTATATATAGTATATATGTATATATATGCATCTATATCTGTATCTATCTATACATACACACACGTGTATACACATGTACCTATGTGTATATATAGTATATATGTATATATATGCATCTATATCTGTATCTATCTATACATACACACACGTGTATACACATGTACCTATGTGTATATATAGTATATATGTATATACATGTGTAAATGTATGTATATGTGAAATTATATATAACATATAAAATATATATAATTTTTAATCTGTAGAACATAGTTGAAATCCTCAGCTAACTTGCCAAGATCCTGTCAAATCATGCACTTAAGTGTCAGAAGATCCTAGATTCAGAGATGGAAGGAAACTTAGAAGTCACTGAGTCTGACCCCTTCATCTTATAGATGAGGAGACTGATAACCTGCCTTTGACTCTTGGCTTTGCTCCCTCCAGCTGTGTAACTTTGGGGAAGCTGCTTAATTTCTCTCAACTTTAGGGTCCTCATCTGTAAGCAGAGTGGGGTGAAATAGTTACTAAAAGTCTCTTCCACTTCTAAATTCTATGATACCCCATTCCCTTTCTCCTTTCTGTAAAGTAATCCAGGTAACTGATGCTTCCCACCAAGGATCCTAGATTTTAAGCTGGAATGGAACCTTAGAGATCATGCACTCCAGGCCTCTTCACTTGACAGATGTGGAAACTGAGGTCTAGAGGTCTAGAGAGATTAATTGGCTTGGCCTGGACCACATAGTTTTGATAAGGGGAAGTTGGAAGTGGTAGGATTCAAGCCCAGTTCCTCTGATGTCAGAGCCAGTATTCTTTCAGGTAGACCAAACTACCTCACAATGAATAGTTCCATCACCAGTCACAGCATTATTTGGGTCTATGCCTATTTCAGACTCTTCTCTGTAGTCCCTTTTCTGCAGAGTTCTCTGTGTCTCCTAGAAGGCTGTTTGCTTTGTAATTTAACCTCTCACAATTTACTCTCTTGTTATTTTTGTTTAATAGAAGTCATGTATATCCTCAACTTGATTGGAAGCTCCTAAGGTCAAAGGTCAGAGGATCACAGGATTTAAAACTAGGTCTTCAAATTTTAGAGCCCACCTAGTCTACTTTTTCATTGAACAGAAGAGCAAACTGAATCCCAGGAAAGGGAAGTGACTTACCCAAGTGATTCTATCTTTTGCATCCCCTATGTTGCTTTGTACAGTGCTGGGCATATAGTATACTAACAAGATGGAGTAAGTCTCTAGTATGAATTAATTCATTAAATCAAATTCCTCTGTAGTAAGAGGGACTTGGAGCTGTACAAGGTACTGGATCCGAGGTAAAATCAGCACAGAAAGGGGGCTTCAAAGGCAAACTTTTATGATGTCATTGAGACAAGTCCTTGCCTGCAAAGCATAAGTCTAGGACTATGGTGCAGAATGGAGAGTATACCTCACATAAATGGAAAATGTATGGACTATACAATGTCAGTGTGATATATTTAGTTGCAGAACAGCCATAGAGGCTTCTGATGCATACTAGTTTACTGACCACAGGTAAATCACTTAAACTGAGACAGCTCTCTAAGAGTAGAAATTTTAATCCTCTGGATTAAAATTTAATCCAGTTGTAGAAGGAGGAGTTCCTCATATGGATCAAATCATAGATCTGGGTCAAATATACGTACATGCATATATATATTATATATATATACACATGCATATATTATATTTAATATATATTATTTAAATTTTAAGGTTTGTAGAAAGAATATTGAATACACATGAATTAACTTGGTACCATTTACATAAGATATCCTTTACGGAATCACAGAATTTTAGAACTGGAAAGGGCCTTTGTGGTCATCCAGTATGATCCTTTCATCATACAGATGAATAATCTTTGTTCCAGAGGTGAAATGATTCGCCCAAGGTTACACAATTAGTCAGTGACAGCCTGGCTTGTCAGAGTAGTCCCTGAATTTCCCAGTTATTGTTCTTATCTCTATATGATCCTGCCTTTAGCCTTAGAGTAGAGGAAGAAGAAGGACATGTGCCTTGACTAGTATCCATTCCTAAGCCACACTTGGATACTGCTCATGGAATAGAAGTCCATACCAAAAGAAGACTTCACCTGCCATTCAAACATACTACTCTTTCCCTTTCTTCCCTCCTTTCCCCAATTCTCATTCATGGAAATTTGGTCCATTGGACATTTTCCCCAAAGAATTCTAGTGTTCCTGGAAGAAAAAGCATAGCTTTAGGCAATGGGAAAAGATATTTGGGTCACTCTTTTCATCAACCAGAGCTAGGGACTGATACACTGGGGCAAGATTGTTGGGGCAAGGAAGGGAAAGGAAGGGAAGGGAAAGAAGGGAAGAGAAAGGAAGGGAGGGAAGGGAAGGGAAGGGAAGGGAGGGAAAGAAAGGGAAGGGAAGGGAAGGGAGGGAAGGGAAGCTGCTCCCAATGTTTCTCTGCCTCTCTGGCACATGCAAGATGCTGTCCCCCCAGGGGAGAAGAGAATTACACCAAATAGGTTCATAACGCAATCCACAGATGTCAGGATGGCGCACAGAGCGTGAAAAAGATTGTACTGCAATTATCTTATGCCTTACGGAGTGCTGTTATTTCTGTGCAGAGCTGAGTAGTTTCCTAATTGGATTCGATTTCCCAATTATGATCTCGGGTGTGTGTGTGTGTGTGTGTGTGTGTGTGTGTGTGTGTGTGTGTGCGTGCGCGTGCGTGTGCATATGTGTGTTTAGTTCTTGATTTTCTGGTAATTCTGATCCTTACTCCTTCCTCTGATTTATTGTAGCTGCTGCCATGACCTCCCCCCCATCCCTACCCCTTCCCCTGCTTCAGGGGAGAAAAGACCTTCTCAAGGTACCTCCCATTCCTGTGCTTTTCCACACTTTACCAACTGAGACCAACAAGCCTTAGCCCTGGGCATAGTGTAGAAAGTACCTTTTGTTCTCCCTGGGTGTGAGGAATTGAAGAGGGGTGAACTATCCTATGTAAAGAGCTAGGATCCAAGGGAGCAAGGCTCCTAATGTTGCAGCTGTCCTGAGGAAGGGGTGGACAGGATTGGCTATGTCCAGGGCCAGAGAAGCAAATAAGGGGTAGCAATATGGCTGGCCTCACGCGTAAGCAAAGCAAAAGGTTGTCTGTGTGCCAGGGAGGCCCAACAGTATCTTTCATCAACCACAGCAACTTGGAAATCTGCTAGTGGATTCATTTCTTTGAGTTAAGAAAACTACCTTGTATTCAATTTGTATAATTTGTCTTCCTGTTATAATAATTATATCATAACTATGTTAATTTAATATTATAATAGAATATTATTAATTGTATTAAAATATACTATACTAATATGATGTCAATTATGTTATAATTTTATTAATTTACCATTATTATAGTATTATAATATGAGCTGCTTTTCCTTTTGTACTCCTAGAATTTAGCATAGTGCCTATCTCATAATAGATTAATAGATGCCATTCATTAATTGATTTATTGGTTGTCGTTGAACATGGAAAAACCTGGAAGACAGAGTATTATTAAGTCCTTTAATGTAAAAGAGTAAATATCCCTTAGTGTAAAGGAGTTTAGTGTAAAGGAGTTTATTAAAAAAAAACAAAACTAAAGACTCATACAATGTTAGATTGGAAGGAACCTTAGATGCCAGTACCTTCATTTTAAAAGTGAAGAAAATGAGGTTCCACATCATCCAGAAAATTAATGGTGGATCCTGGAGTGTTCAGGATCCTTTACAATGCAATGGAAGGACTATAGAAGGGCTATAGGGCTTTGGAATTGGAAGCCAAACATAGATGCTCTGACTCTAGACCCCATGGTTTCTCCCACTGCATTACACTAGGGATTCAAATAATACTGGCTTCACCATTTTGGGACAAGATGCAACATATTTGTCTTTTACTTTTTCTTTTACTTTTTTTGTATCCCCAGTGCAGTGACTGGCACATAGTAGGTGATTAATAAATCTTTACTGACTGTCAGTTTTGGTACCAGATGGATATCAGATGCTTTGTAGGCTCTCATTATCCTTAAGACCTGCCCCACTGTGAGAAAAAGGTAAAAACAAAATATCATAGGAACATAGATTTAGAGCTGGAAGAGTCCACAAAGTCTCGTGCACCCCCATCATTTTATAGATGAGAAACTGAGGAATAAGAAGGTTAAGTGATTTGCCTGAGCTCATGCAGGTAAATGAAGCAGGTAGTTGTTGTTGTCGCCGTCATAATCATCATTGTCCTCATCGTCGTCGTCGTTGTCATCATCTACCAGTGGGTCCCAAGAACATTTTTTTGTAGGGATGATCAGTGTATGTGCTTCTGTTGGTGGCATCTGTGGCTGAAAGTAGTCTGGGAAATAGCTCTCAGGGATCCAGCACCTTTTAACTCAAAAGTATGAGTCTGCCTAATTGGAAAGAGCCAATGGGGGAGAGAAATACATCTGTAGCTGACAAGAACCAAATGATATCCAAAAAACAAAAGCTTGTATGAAAAGAGGAGGAACTTCTACAATGTTCCTTGGAGACATATACATTCATTCAATTACTACAACCAATAATTGGTAGAAGAACAAGGTATTGGCTAATCCTCCTGGCTCACTATTGGGACAAATTATCTACTTAGGTGCTTGTTCCCTGGGCTGGATTTTCAAGTGAAATTTAATTAAATTATGGTGGGCTTTGCCTTTTCTCCAGATGGGATATTATTTGCATTGTTGTTGTTGAGTCATTTTCAGTTGCGTTCAACACTTTGTGGCCCTTCTGGGGGTTTTCTAGGTAAAGATACCGGCGTGGTTTGCCATTTTCTTCTCCAGCTCATTTTTGCAGATGAAGAAATTGAGGCAAACAGGGTTAAGGGACTTCCCCAGGTAGCGTGTGAGAGCAGATTTGAACTCAGGGGGGAGATGAATCTTTCTGACTTCAAGCCTGCCTCTACACACCGTGGCGCCAGCCAGCACCCTTTATTTGCATAGCTGCTTTCACTTAACAATTAGATTCCTGACAATCAGATTCATCCTGGGTCATCTCCAGTCATCCTAATGAATATCTGGTCACTGAATTTAGATGGCTCTGGAGGAGAAGTGAGGCTGGTGACCTGCACAGCCCTCCCTCACTCAAAACAAAGTCAAGTGCAAGTCATGTCATCATTTCTCTGATGGTATGGTCTTCTTTGGCAACGAATGATGAACACAGCAACAACCAGTAATACTTTCATACTTGTGGTTACTATGTTCTTACTGGTTTGGATACTTCTACTTGTGCAGGTAGCAACCCATCCTCATCAACTTGTGCAGGCCAGTTCATGACATTTCTTTCCATAAATTCTCCATACAAGATCTCCTCCATCTGGTAGAAGTCTTCCTCCTGGCATTTCAGATGAATTTACCAAACACTGTTATTAAGCACCAACCAAGGGGAATACACTGTGCTAGGCACTAGGGATGATACAAAGATTAAACAATAACAACCCCTAAGTCCATTACAATCTAGTGGAGGAGAGTGAAGTGTAAATAAGAGTTGGGCACAAAAATTGTGAGACAAGTTCATATGTGATAAAGGCAAAGGAAGGTAGAACCTAGACAAAATATTTAAACATAGGATGAATAAGGAGAGATCATTTTCTACTGGGTAAGGATCAGGGGAACCTTCAGGGAGGAGGTCATTACTCAGGTAGGGACTGAAGGGAGCAGATTTCAAAGAGTGGAGATGAAGAGGAAGGATAGTACAGGGACATAGCCTAGAAAAATTGTTCTGAGTCAGGGAAGCATGGAGTGAGATCAGAAAACCCTATGTTGTTTGGTACATAGAATGCTTTGCGGGTACTATGGGAAAATCAGGCTGGAAAGGTACCATGAGACCAGATTATGTAAGACCTTTAAATGCCAAGTTGAAGAGATTGGATCTTACTCATAATCAATAGGGAGTAATTGAAAGTTGCCTGGTAGCAGATGCGTGTGATCATACTTATGTATCAGAAGACTATTTTGGTGTGAGTAATAGATTAGGTCATAGGATTTTAGATTTAACATCTAGTCCAATACTTTTAGTTTACAAATAAGGAAACTGCAGTCCTTAAAGAAAAAATGACTCTCTTAAGATCATACATCTTGTAAGTGGCAGAACCAGGATTTGACCCTATCTTCTTACTCCAAAATGTCTCTCTTAATACACCAAGCTAAAGAGGCAAGTTATGTCCCTTCTCTGGACCTGTATGCTCATCTATAAAACAAAGGGGGTTGGGCTAGATGACCTTTAGTGACCTTCCCCTCTTCTCATTTGTCAGCCTATGGATTCAGTTCAATGAGTACCAATTTAGGCACTAGTGATGGAAGCACAAAAAGGAAAACAACCCTGCCTTCAGGGAACTTACATTTTACTGATATGATTAATGAAAAGTTCAAGTGTTACAGGCTTCCTAGGCAATAGGATTTAAAGTTCTACATCTAGGTATGGGAGAGTAAGAGGCATTGAGGGAGGGTTACTGGAGGAGCTAATTGAGGAAGCATTATTTTGGGATGTCTTTTTTTTTGGCCAATTGAAAAACCAAGTTAGGTTTCAAATCACCTTTTCCCCACTGTAGAGCAATTAAACTAATTTCGTTTTTATAGTGATATAATATGAAGGAAAAAATGGTTTTGTTTGGTCTTCAGACATAATTCCTAAGAAACAATGGTAGTTGACATTGTACAACATTTAGCCAACCTTTCATCTCTCAATGACTACCTGGTTTTGGATGCTATCCAAAGAATGAGAAATATCGTATTCTTTGTGGCCTGCTCTTAAGTCCACATAAGCAATTGTAGGTTAATTCCAGCTGCCCTGAGCAGAGTATATTTAACAGGAGTGGGTTGGCAGGTTTGTTTAGAGAACATTTCTGTACAAGAGTAAAATCCCATGGCCTTAGAACCCTGTTTTCATGAAGCTTTGCCAGAAACTGTGACCTCTACTCAGTGTGTTACAAATAAATACTCAGTAGTTTTAGTCGGGTGATTGAATGAAAGAATGAAGGAATGAAGGAACGAGGCACGTGCTACAATGAGAAATGAGCAGCAAGTTTTTATCTGGGTTCTGTTAATTATTATTGCAAGTCATTTTCTTTTTCTAGGCCTCATTTCCTCTTCTATATCATAAGAAAGTGGGACTAGGTAGCCTCTGAAATCTCTTCAAATCTAAAGCTATGAAACTGCAAGTGAATTGTGAGTTTTGCTATTCTTTGGAGGGATATAATAGACTCCAATCATCTTAGAATTAGAAGGGGCCATGAGGGTCATCTCTTCTAACTTTGCACCCCATGCAGGGACATCCTTTACAACTTCCAACTAGCGTTCATCCAGCTGCTTGTGTGAGAGAATGCTCACTACCCCATGAGGGAATTATTCACTCTGTACAACATCAATTGTCAGAAAGCTTCTTCTTAGACCAAAAAGAAACTTGTCTTTCTATGCATTCCATTCATTGCTGCTAGTTCTGCTATCTGGGACGAAGCAGAACAAACTCATGTCTTCCTTTATTTGACAGCTGGTACAATGGAAAGACTATTGAATTAGGAGTCACAGAACATGGGTTCAAAGCAAAGCTCTACCACTTACTACCTGAGTGATACTAGGTAAGTCAGAGGGCCATCATTTTATAACACATTCCTTCCTGAAGCAGCGAGCTTCCTGGGTCATCTAGTTTGATCAATTCATTTTATTGAAGGAGAAACTTAGGAGATTTCCTCAGAGTCAGATGTGGAACATGAAACCAGGTCTCCCTAACTTTAGCACTTTAACCACTATGAAGCCCTCTATGCGCCTCAGTTTCCTCATCTGTAAAATGAAGTGATTGAGTTAAATGATCTTTGAAGTCTTCGTCAGTTCTAGATCTGTGCCCCTAAGAATTTTAACATGAGCGCTATTTCTTGCCCCTATTCCCAAGTCTTATCTTCTCCAGGTTAAACACCCTCAGTTCCTTTAAAGAATCTATGATGACAGATGTGTCATTTCAGGGATGTCACTGAATTGCTGAAAGTGCCCTTAAATCACAAATCCCATGGTCTTCATGGATAAATCAGAAAGTAAACTGTGAATTACTTTAGGAGAAACTCAGTTTAGATTTTCTTGTGGCTGCTTAAATGCTTTTCAATATAAAAGTTTGAAATAGCCTGTGGTGTTTATGTTTTTCCTTCTAAATCTTTCCTTTTTGAAAGCAAAGCCAGTGATCTTTGACCCATTTGCTTTGCCCACAGAGATGACAGGAAGAGATACCTTAAACAAAGAAGACAAAGGTGAGTTGGTGCTGTTGTGCCCACTAAATGGGGAAGCCAGGAAAAGATTTGGCACACAGCCCTTCCCATAAATGTCAGCAGATTTAGGAAGCCCAGATTTACTGCTTTGGTTTCACCTGGGTCTCCATTGCCCAACAGTCTAAAATTGCAAATGAAGAAATCTGAGGCACAGGAACATTAGACTGAACAGTTGAGACTTCACCATTTTAATTCTTCAGTTGCATGGGAATTATATTTTAGCACCAACTAACTGTCAGCCAAACTAGGAAAGAGAAGCTTTCTTGTCCCTCTCCCACCCTCTCTTTAACCCTTACCCTCATCTTCACCAGCATCCTTCTCCTCCTCCTCCCCTTCATCTTTGCTTGAAACTTCCATTTCCCCCAACTAGAGCCTTCATACTGCCCTCTGACTGCCCATTAATACTCATTATGAACCCTACTCTAAATTAAATTTCCCCAAGGTGTTCCATGTAGCAGGCCTTTCTTTCTCTATCCCCATCAAAACCTATTCACGTTGTGTCTCAATCTTTAAGAGGCTTGATAGGCAACTCAAGTTAATCTCATATTTAATAGAAGTCTTGGATTCAAATCCCATCTCTGACATTCACTAGCTGTGTGACTTATTTTGTTGTTCAGTTGTGTTTTACTCTTCATGAGTTTGGGGTTTTCCTGGCAAAGGTACTAGAGTGGTTTGTCATTTCCTTCTCCAGCTCATTTCACAGATGAGAAAACTGAGGCAATGGGGTTAAGTGACTTCCTCAGGGTGACATAGATGGTAAGTGTTTGAGGCCAGAGTTGAATTCAGGTCTTTCTGACTCCAGGGCCAGCATTCTGTCCAGTGGGTCACCTAGTTGCCCCTGAGTAACCTTAGACAAGTTTATCTCTTCCTCTTTGATCCTCTGTTTTTTTAGTCTGTAAAATGAGCACATTGGTTTGGATACTCTAAAGTCCTCTCCACCTCTGACATCCTATGATCATCTATTTCAGGTCAGGCTGATGATAGTTTGTTTACAATGCTATCCCTTCCAAAGATTTGCATTAAGGTTTTAACCCAAGAGAGTGGGTACTATGCAGTTATCAGACATTTCACTGGACCTGTGGGGAAAATGTTTTGGGGGCAAAAGAGTCTTTTTTTGTTCCTAAGGCTTGAGTGGTAGATATTTATTCTATTATGTGAAGCTAGCCCTGGTTGTAACCCCTGCAGATTATTTCACTGTTCTGAATTTTTTAAACTTTCTCATCCCATAGGCAGAGCCATCCTTCAAGTATGGCAAATATCCCTCAAAAGTATTCCCTATTGGCAGGGCCACTCAAAGGGTATGTACAGGGACCCTTAGAAAAGAGACTTTCTTCTCCTTCTGTTACTACCTCCCAGTATTTTGATCCAGGTTAAAATAAGTACTCAGGACATCCTTGAAGGGGGAGAGGGGGAAGTTTGAAGGAAGGGAAGAAGCATGGGAATGTGGAAATGAGGATTGCAATCTCAGTCACTTTGCCTCATTTGTCTATATCAGGGGATTTATAGACAGATGGGATGCATACATATGTTCCTTAGTGTGTGTATATGTGAATGTTGAAAGCATCAGCTAGATCAGCTATCTCCTCCTTTACGTATGGGCTCCATTCCTGAGCTATGGTCCAGCCCCCAACATTGTAAAGCTCCTTACAGCCCAAGTGAAGGGCCTTGGGATATTGGACTGACCTGCCATACTTGAAGGATGGCTCTGCCCATCAGCCTGATTTTGTTTTTGTATCCTAGGCATTTGGCACAGTGCCTTGCATATTTGTTTAACCTGGAGAAGATAAGACTTGGGGATGGGGCAAGAAATGGCAGTCATGTTAAAGTACTTAGGGTCATAGATACAGAGTTGACCTCAAGGGTCCTCAAAAATCATCTTATCCAACAGTCATTTTACAGATGAGAAAACTGAGGCCCATAAAGGGGGCTTCATTGTGGTTAGGGAGACCTGGTTTCAAGTTCCATGTCTGACAGAGCAAATCTCCTAAGTTTCTTCTTCAATAAAATGAATTGTTCCAACTAGATGGCTCAGGAGGCTTACTGTTTCAGGAAGGAATGTGTTGTAAAATGATATCCCTCTGACTTGCCCAGTGTCACTCAGGTAGTAAGTGGTAGAGCCTGGCTTTGAACCCATGTCTGTGACTCCCAATTCAATAGTATTCCCAGTGCACTAGCTGCCAAATAAAGGAAGGCAGGAGTTTGTTCTGCTTTGTCCCAGACAGCAGTCATTTCAGTCGTAACTGACTCTTTGTGACCTTATTTGGAGATTTTCTTGGCAAAGATGCTGGAGTGGTTTGCCATTTCCTTTTCCAGATTATTTTACTGATGAAAAAACTGAGGCAAACAGGGCTAAATGACTTGCTCAGGGTCACACAGTTAATAAGTGTCTACAGCTGGATTAGAACTCAGGTCTTCCTGACTCCAGGTCCTATCCACTGTACCACCTAGCTGCTCTTTAATAAATTTAGTTGAATTAAATTGAATTGGCCCTGTTATGACTTTGGTACAAAAAAACCCCCCCTCTGGTTCTAAAGTTGGATGCCCTGGGTTCAAATCTCAGCTCTGATATTCATTTTCTCTGATACCTTGGATGGGTCAGTTAGTATCTCTGGGCCTGTTTCCTCATCTATAAAATCAGAGAGTTAGATTAAAATAGCCTCAGAGTTCCTTTCTATTTCTAGGTCTGTGATCCTATTACTGTGTTCAAAGCAACTTTCTAGAACTGTTTTCTCAGCCAGATGATACAATCTCTTCATCCTTCAATTAATCTTGATTTCTCCCCCTAGAAACCTATCTTTGGAGCCATCAGCCTGAAGATCTGGACTATAAGCTTGAACCCTTGATTCATCTTTGACTGGCACCTCTCCCTTACTCACAAGTCTTGTCAGTTCTATTTCCATTCTCTCTTTGTCTCTCTGTCTCTCTCCCTCTCTTTGTCTCTCTGTCTCTGTCTGTCTCATTATTCCTCTTCCTGCTCTCCACACACATACTTTCTGATCTCACTGTCAACAAACTAACTCAGGCCTTCTTTATTTTTCCCTTGGATTGTTATAATGGTCTTCTAACTAATCTCCCTTTCTCTAGTAGGCTTTCACTTTTTCCATTCTATCCTTCTCATGGCAGCCAGTCATTTTATTAAGTGTGATCAAGTCACACTCTGCAGTGTTTTTTGGTGGTTTCTCAGTGAACAGTGGATAAAATGCAAACTCTGCTTTTAGTTCCAACCTACTTTTCCAGTCTTGTGATTTCTTACTACTACTGCCTACAGCCTTTGTACCAGTCAAACTAAACTAAAGGCTAATCCTGGGGCATATTCCTCTTTTCCCTCCCTCTCCCTTTACATCTCTTGTTCTAGGTACAGTAATCATATACATATATATACATATATTGTCTCTCCCATTAGACTGTATGCTTCTTGAGGACAGGAACTATTCTTTACTTTCCACATCTCAACTTTTCCAATTGTGGTTTTGATATATCTTGGGTCTGCATAAGAAATTAAATGGGAATTTGGGGTAAGTATTGGGAAGGTCAGCATACAACACAGAAAAAGTTTAGAAACTCAGAAATGCATAAAATATATGTAAAGTATTGTATAATATCAACCTATTTTATCTTTTAATCCCATAATAACTCAGATTTCTCTGAGGATCAAAAATTTTATGCAGATTTTCCAGATCAAGGGGGTGTAGAGCACCTAATCTCCTTATGTAGAAGGGATAACTGTATTTCACATTTTCCATTTGAATCCTTGGTGCTTAACATAGTGCCAGGCACATTATAAGCTCTTAAAAAATGTTTTTCTCTGTGGTCTATGTTCTGGGTACTGGGCTGTAATGCCAATGCAATAGCCACAGCAGCCACTATGGATATGCATGCGTATTTCCAGGGTAAATCTGCAAAATATAAACTCTCTTCCTCAGAGATGAAATCAAAATATTTATTCAGATACCAGAAAGCCAATTCCATGGTAGCAGCGAAGTTTGTACACATTACCAATAAAAAGAACACTGCCATCCCTAAGCCTTTCTCTCTTTAGGCCTCCCTACAAACAAGCTTCCCTATGCAAAAATTCCTCCCTCTCTCACTCCCACTAGCTGCTCTGCCTCAGCTCTGCCTCCCTCTCTCCCAGCTCTGACTCACTCTCTTCCTGGTGTACCCATTCATCAAGCTCCTCCCACCACAGGTTCCATGTGACTCAGGCTGTGGACTAGGCCAGATCTCAAAGTAGGTCACACGGGCCTCTTAAACGGCAGAAAAGATCTTCAAATTCACTTACCATTATATGTGTTAAACTCTGGGATCAGAAGGAAAGATAACACCAGCTTCCTGGGCCTCAAGGAGCTTGCGTTTCAGTAGAGAGGAAACTACATGTAAAACAATGTCTATGGATAATCCTACCTCAGACACTGACCAGTTGTGTGACCCTGGGCAAGTCTGTTAGCCTCCTTTCCCTCTTCTGTAAGGTGGGGATGATAATAGCACTTGTTTCAGAGTTTTTTGAGGAGCCAATGAAATAAGGCACGTAAAGTAATTAGAAAACCTTAAGGTACTATATGAATATGAGTTATTATTATTATAATAAGATATATACAGAGTGTATAGAAGGTTAACTCAAAAGGAAGGCACCAGCAGCAACCAGAGCTGGTAAAGGCATCTTGCAGAAGGCAGGATTTAAGCTGGGTCTTAAGAGAAGCCACTAAGTTACTATTCACATTCACTCTTAAAGAGGTGTATTCACTGAATGGGTATTGCCTCATTCAAAGTGAGAACGTGAAAAGACCTTAGCTTAAAAATCTCCCATTGCATCCTGGGCCATCTCTAGCCATCTTGATGAATATCTGGTCACTGGATCCAGATGGCTCAGAAGGAGAAAGTGAGGCTGGTGACCTTGCACAGCCCTCCCTCACTCAAAGTGAACTGCAAGTCATGTCATCATTTCTCTGATGCTATGGTCCTCTTCAAGAATGAAGGACAAACCACACAACACAAGAGAAACCAGGGAGAGGCAGAGGTGAAAGGGAAGAGTATTTCAGGCATGGGTCACAGCCAGGACAAATATACAGAGTCAGGAGATGGAGTGTCCTGTATAACAACAACAAGCGGACCAGTGTAGCTGGAGGAGAAAAATTGTAAGAAGACTGGCAAAGTGTAAAAGGCAAGGTTGGGAAAGGCTTAAATGTCAGATAGAGGACTTTCTATTTGATCCCAGAGGTAATAGGAAGCTGCTGGAGCTTACTGAATTGAGGGAGTTGGTGTCAGATTTGGAAAATTTCCTTGGCAGCTGATTGGAGGAAAAATCTGTGTGGAGTGAGACTTGAGGTAGAGGGCCCAATTAGGAAGCTGTTTCTGCAGTCTAAGAGATGGATGATATGGCTGTGTGAGTATAGAGAAGGGGGCAAAGAGGAATAATCATGTACATAGCCACTGCTAGGTACCAGGCACTGTGCTGAGCAGTTTTACAAATATAATCTCACTTAACTTAATTGAAAGGGACATATATATGCATGTATGTGCATATTTATACATATATATGATCTGTTATACATACATATATACATACATGCATATGTGTATATAACAGATCACATATAAGGAGATATACATATATGTATGTGTGTATGTACATATATGTGTGTATGTACATATGTGTATGTATATGTATATATATGAAGTATAAAAGATAGAAATTACAAGATTTGATAACAGGTCAGACATATTGGGTAAATGAGAGTGAGGAGTTGAGGGTAACAGCTAGATTAGGAATCTGATTGATTGGGAGAATGGTGGTGTCCTTGACTGTAATAAGACTGATGAGCCACGAGGTCAAAAACTGCAGAGAAATCAAGAAAGATGAGAACTGAGAAAAGGTCATTAGAGTGGACAGTGACAAGATCTTTGGTAACTTTGGAGAGGAGGGTTTCCACTGAATGATGAAGATTGATGCCACACTGAAAAGGGCTTAGAACTACATGAAAGAAGAGGAACTAGAATCATCTCATAGCAATGGCTTTTTTAGGCAAGTTTAGCCAAGAAGTGTAAGAGTGATACAGGACAATACTGAAGATGAAGAAGTGGATAAAGCACCTGACCTGGAATCAGAAAGACTTATCTTCTTGAGTGCAAATTCAGCCTCAGCTGCACTAACTGGTTGTGTGACTCTGGGCAAGTCACTTAACCCTGTTTGCCTCAGTTTCCTCATTTGTAAAATGAGCTAGAGAAGGAAATGACAAACTACTCTAGGATTTTTGCCAAGAAAACCTCATATAGGGTCACAAAGAGTCTGAAACAGCAACAAAAAATTTCAGGACAGTTGTGGGTGACAGCAAGATCAAGCATATGAATATCTCTATGTGTATGTAGCTGAGATAGGATACAAGACAAGATCATGGCAACTGAATAGACCGAGGATCAATAACATATATGTTGAAGTTTCCTAGTACAAGGGTAGGAGCTGGAGGGGTAAGAAAGATTGTGAACAAGGCATAAAACTCCCTGAGGAAGAAAAAGGAATGTCTTGGGGAGGAGGAGAAGGTAATGAATGGCTACAAATACTGGGATTGGATGATAAATTTTGGTCGTATGAAACTCAGAGAGGATATTGCTGAGTGATAGCTTCAGAATGACAATCAGGAAATGGCAAACACACACACACACACACACACACACACACACACACACACACACACACACACACACACCAGAGATTTGGAAGTTAAAATGTAAACTGTCCCAGAAAGGGTGGCCAGGGATACAGTGTCCTTAGGAGGTAGCCAGTCAGTGCCAGAAGATGGAGGGAGCAAGAAAGGAAAAGATTTAGGATGGAAAGGAGCTTGTTATTTATGGAGAAGGCATTCAGAGAGCACAATGGATGGGGTAGGCATGAAGCTTTCCTGATTCCCTTAGCCAGAAGTGATCTCTCCTTCCACACATTTCTCTTGGACTGCTTTTCTATACTTCATTCTATTTTAACTCTCATTATAGCCATTTTTGTGCTAGTCTTATCTCCCCCTCCCTTACTACTAGAAAGTGAAGTCTTTGAGGGCACAGACTGCCATTTTTCAGCTTTGTATTTCCAGAATCTAAGAAAATTTCCTGCACCTAATAGTCAACTGGAAGTGTGGAATTTAAGTTGGAAGTGGTATACATTGGTATGTTGGGGTGTTGGATCAGTTATTTCTGGTCTAGAAGACAGTTGACTCCAGAACTTCTGAGTCTGATTCTTTACCCTTTTTTGTATATTGGTCCTCTAAGATGCCATGTAGGGAGGTTGTCTGCCAGCCTTGCCCCACCTTCCTAACTGAATGGAGTATAGTTGAATCTGATGCCCCTGGGAATGACAGTTGGGTCTTCTTCCATGAGTACTGTCTCCAGGAAGCCAAAATCTGTGGGTGGAGAGAAACGGAAAGGAACTGTCAGAAGGACATCACCAGGGGTGGAGCCTTCGACTTAGCTTGACTCATTAAAGGAAACCTGGCCTAGGCCCAGCAAGGACTGACAGATTGATAGCTCTCTGTGGTGTTCAGTAGGAATGGAATTGCCCCCAGTCTGGTTTGACTGTGATCTTATTAAGAGTGAAAAGAAAAAGAGCCTGGAATGACTTCCCGCAACCAACATTTGCTTACTTCTAAACAGCCTCAAATGTATCTTCTCCCTCCTATCAACCCTGGTCTCTTCCTCAAGTAAAGTTGCCCTTGCCCTCACCATTAGTCTTGACTTCCTCCACAGGCATACCATTTCCCCAGTTCTGGTTTTGCAGACAACAAGAACCCTCCCCAACCTCCTGTTTTACCCAACACTTCAGCTTTTCTGGGGAAAGAAGGAATTGGAAAACAAAGTGGGGGGCACAAGGAAGGTAGGGTAAAAACAGAAGGGGAGATGGGAAGAAGACAGGTGAGTGGGAAAGAAATGATGGGCAGCCTCTCCAGAATGGGTTGCCTTCAGAATTGGGGGAGTTGGAACTGACCGCTTCATAAGTGCACTCTTGTTCTCCATTATGGAAAAATACATCCCATTTTTTGGATGATAGTGTGGGGCATAGTGAGACACTCCTGAATTTGAACTTAGTAGACTTAGGTGTGAATCCTGGCCCTGCAACTTGTCCCCTGATGCTTGTGACAGGGTGAATGATTTCAGCATCCGTAAAATACAGGCTTTAGACTAGGCTGTCTTCTGATTGCTCCCTTCGAGCTTTCTCCAGGCCTCAGCTTCCTCTTCTGGGAAAGGGGGATAATCATGGCCTCAAGCTCACGAAAGTCCCCAGAGCTCCCAGTGCCAGAGGAAGGTGGGGTCAAGTTTCTGGTGACCTCCAGAGAATGTAGTTAATAAAGTCATTGTTTCTCTGCCATGCTCAACTGGCTCAGGGATCACTGGGAATGACTTTAATTGGTAAAAGGCACTTTAAAAAAATAGGACTCCAGGACTTTTTCCAATCGCAGTGTTCTTTTCTGAGTTCTTCCTTATTAGATTTTTCTATTATGATGATTGCATACACTGCAGACCTAGGAGTGTCTAGGCTCGGTAAGGGCCCCTTTGTGGCAGAGCATCCCTGATTTTCACTCACATTCTCACAGCCCAGTGCATGTCCTATAAAAAGAAGAGCCAGAACACTGTTCCATAACTGATGGCCTTAATCTGAAAACCACAAATCAAAGGAATCCACCCCACCCAGCTGCTTTCCTCAGGGGTTGTGGCATAATGATTGGGTAAAAGGGGAGAATGGAAGGAATTAAAAAAAAAAATTGACAATTACTGATGAGCTTCCAGGCCTGAATGGAACCTTAGTACAGTGGTACTGTATGTGTGCTTTGAGTCAAGAAGATGTGTGTTCAGATCCTGCCTCTGAAGCTTATTAGTTCTATGGCCATATTTGGGGCAACTGGGTGGCATGGTTGATAGAGTGCCAGGCCTAAAGTGAGAAAGACTCATCTTCCTGAATTCAAATCTGGCCTCACACACTTAGTAGCTGTGTGACCCTGAGCAAGTCACTTAACCCATTTGCCTGAATTCTTCATCTGTCAAATGAACTGGAGACGGAAATGGCAAACCACTCTAGTATTTTTGCCAAAAAAAAAATCCCTAAATAGGGTCATGGAGAGTCAGGTACAACTGAAAAACAGTAAGAATGGCACTGTGTGCCAGGCACTGGGCTGAGTACTGGAGATGACAGTGATGTGCTAATAAATGTTTAACAACCACCTCTGGAGAGGAGGGAGACTTGTAGGAACATCTGTGGACTATTTGTGCCTGACTTGTGGTATACCCCTCCAAGCTTGTGCTGGTCTGATCAGCCACAGTGGGACACACTATACTTTGACTCCAACATAGTGATGTCATTTTGGTCTTCTTGGAGATGGAGGACAACAACCAACCAACTAGCTGTGTGACCTTGGGTAAGACATTTTACTTCGCTGCCTTGTTTCTTTATCTGTAAACTGAGATAATCATAGCTGTTCAAATGAGGTAATCGGTGCATGGGAGAGTTTTGCAAACTTTAGAGCTCTCTCTAGATGGGACTTCTTAGGAACACCCTCTTCCCCAGGGAGCTTGTAGCTGATCCACCATGGTGGTCATTCATGGGTTGCATCTCTAGGGAAGGATTCTTGGTGATTTGCCTTATTGGTCTTCTTCAGTTTTTATCAAGCCTTAGGTCAGAAGGTTCTTAAAGGACATGGAAGCCTTTCAGAGGAGGCATGCAATGTTTTCATGTATTCAGGACTTTGCTGGATAGGAATAGGAAACAGCAGAGAGGCAGTGATAGTATTATGAAAAGAACAAAGGACTAGATTTCAGGAGATCAAAGATTCTCCTTGTTCTCCTAAGCTGCTGTGTGCCCTTGGACAAGTCACTTAGAATACCAGAAGGATTGAAATTTAAGAAGACCTTGAAGAACCAAGCTGGGTCCATTGACACAGTTCTTGGCACACAGGATCATAGGATGAAAAAATTTTTTCAAAGTATAATTATAACTGTTGTTGTTTAATAATGTCTGACTCTGTGGTCTTATTGGAGGTTTTCTTGGCAAAGATACTTTGCCATTTCCTTCTCCAGCTCATTTTACAGATGAGGAAACTGAGGCAGACAAGGTTAAGTGACTTGTCCAGAATGACATAGATAGTAAGTATCTGAAGCCAAATTTGAATTCAGGTCTTCCTGACTCCAGGCCTTGCACTTCATCCATTGTGCCACATAATTAGTAGTATTTAAAATGCATCTACACAGATGGAAGAAACTATAGTAAGCCACAGTAGTAAAATTATTTTAAAATTTTAAAGAAATTCTTAAATTAACCCCTGTGGGACCTTGTTACCTTATCTGCAAACAGGAAGGTTAAATCAAATCAGTGTTTACCAACTCTTGGTCTGTGACCTGAATGGCATTGGGCCACTAAATGTTTACTACCAAAGGTCCTTGTTTCTTAAAACTGTAACTTGAAAACAACAATTCCTCATTTTAGCTTGTTCCTTCTCTCACTCTGGCACTAAGAATTTAGATACCTGACAAGCTCATGGTATAGCTTGGGTTGGGGACACTAGACTAGATCCTTTATGGTTTCTCACAATTCTCTTGATCTGGGAATTTTTGTACCTCATAAACCCCCTTTACCAGGAGGGGAGGTGGTGGTGGTATTCAATCTGCTGTACTAGCAGAATGATATTGTGGATATTGGATAATAGGCTTAGAACTAGAAGAGGTCATCTAATTCAACACCTTCATTTTGTCCAAGAGGAAACTGTACTGTGTGAAAGTCAAAAGGCTTCCCCAAGGTCACAGGTTAAAAAAGGTCAGAATTAAGATTTGAACCCAGGTCTTTTGACTCCAGAACCATAGTATCACAGTGGGTAGAGTGTTATAGTAAGAATTAGGAAGGCCAGGCTTTGAGTCCTACTTCAGATCCTTATTAGCCATGTGACACTAGGTAAGTCACATGACCTTTCTCATCCTCAGTTACTTACCTGCAAAATGGGAATGATAGTAACTATGGCCTTTGCTCCATGGGGCAGCTGTGAAGCTCAGACAACGTCATGTATGTAAAATGCTTGCAGACTTTAAAAGACAATGCAAATGTCAATTGTCATTATTATTAATGTTTAAGAGGGGGTGTTGGTGCAGCTCCAGTCCTGGGGAGGTAAAGTTTAGGAGAAACACCAAGGGGTCTGAAATCTGAATGAAGAGGGTTTATTCATCACCAAGCTGTCTTTCCCTCCATTCACACTCACACACACAGGTGCTCACACATGCACAGTGACCACATTGTTGTGGGTGGTCAGCCTCTGGGAGGGGGTCAGCCTTGCCCGTGGCTTTGGGCTTAGGTTAAATAGAATACCTGAAAGAGTTATTGCAAGGACATCCTTTTGTTCTGGTCAGAGTTGCTAGGCAGATCAGGAAGCCAGGCATGCTGACAGTCATTAAATGACTAATGTTTGTTTGCCACCTGGACTGGTCCTGGAACATCTGGATGCTTCTCCTAGACGCTGACTCTTTGATAGATGCACCGATTGTAATTCTGTAAGCACAGGCTTGCTTAATTGTTTCTTTAGCCAGCTTCCTTGCTTTCCTTCCTTGCTTTCTCATCTCCCTACCTCCCCACTACAGTCATGCCCCGGCATTTGGTCATTCACTACCTCATGCTAATCTCAGTTTAAATGAGGACCTCAGTTTCCTCATCAGTAGAGAGAAAAGTTGGACAAATTGCTTCTAAAGTCTTTTCCAGTTTAAAAAAATCTGCGATTCTCAGCCATTTAGTGTCTCTGAGCCTCACGTGGAAAATGGAGAGGTTGGACTAGATAGGCTCTGAAGTCCCTTTCAGTTCTCAGTGGAGGATCCTAGAGATAGCATCAGTCAGCGCCATGGGCAGTGAAGTCAGTTTGAAGGTCACAGCATTTCTCTGGATGGATTGGTACCGCTGTTGGTACTCACTCTTCATTTTCTACTTGAATGCTAGGAAGGGGAAAATGCCTTTCAGTGCTCATAAGATTGCTGCCTGGGCAACAGATCATTCAAGTAAACACAAAGAAACAGAGGCAGCCATGGCCAGGTAGGAGATAGAATAGGTTCCCTTCCCCCCACTCAGATCTCGGGACAGTAGCTCCTAGTACTCTTACATCACCTGAAGCCACAAAGGAAAGAAAGTGAGACATGGAGTGGTTGCCCCTTTTGTATATGTGCTTAGCTCTGGCTCAGCAACCCCAGAGTCATCAGTTCTTCTGCCTCTGTGGCCTATTAGAAGATTTTTTCATCACCATACAATGCTAACTCCTGAGTCATCTTATCTGCGAGTAGGCTTGCCCCAAGTTTACTCCCAATCCCTTGGACCCAAACTATGTGAGGAACAGCTTCACTTTCTTTAAGACTGGCCCTCGATGTTTTAGTCGAGTCTGATCCTTTATGACCCCACATTATGTGTGTATCTGTAGATAGACAGATTTAGATATGTATGTATATATGTATGTATGTAAATGTATATACATACACAAAATACTCTACATATGCATATATGTATGTGTGTGTACATGGATATGGATATAGACATGTATGTATGTATATATGGAATTACCTTATCTGGAGAATCCTGCTATTATAAAAGAGTTAGGCTAGAGGATCATTAAGGTAATTTATTTTAGATTTCTTCTTTTGGTTCCCAAGTTGGCTCTCATTGAAAACCTCTCCGGTATTCCTTTAAGCTGAAGGACCCAAAGATCTGTCTGGCGTGAGAAGGGGGTGTTCTAGAAGAATCTGCCCACTGATGAATGGTAAAAGATAATGACTGAGATTGGCATATAGGCATTCAATGGTCTTCACGGTTTGGACCCACTTTACCTCTCCAATCTTTCTCCCTACTGTTTTCTAATATAAATTATCTGCTCCAGTCATATTAGTTTTCTCACTGTCTCCCACACAGATCATATGCTCTTCCTATCTTTATATCTTCACTCAGGCTGTTCTCTTGCCTAGAATGTTCTCCCCCTTCCTCTTCACACCATCCTGATCCTCCTCATCATTCAGAGCCCAGCCAAAGTCCCAACAGCCTCATGAAGCTTCCATGATTATGCCAGTCCACATAGAACTCTTTTCTTTAAACACTAACTGCATTTACTTAATTCAATTTAACAGATATTTATTAAGCATCTGGTATATTCAAGGACTGGGTTAGGCATGGGGAATTCAAAGACAAAGAAAAGGTGGTCCCTACCCTCAAAGAACTTACATTTTACCTAGGAGGATATAACACAGTACACAAATAGGTAAGTATCAAGTATGGTGTTTATACAGGACAACTTCAAAAGGGACCACTAATATCTGGTGGGATCAGGAAGAGCTGCGTACATGAGCTGGCATCTAAACTGTGTCTTGAAAGGAAGTTAGGCATTCCAAGAGGCCTAAGTGAGGAGGGGTTGTTTTCTAGACAGAGTGGGGGGTGAGATACGGTTGAAGCATCTCAGAGGTGGGAGAGGGAATATTGTAGAAGGGGAAAAGATGGCATTACAGTTTTTCTGGAATGGAGAATAATAATATGAAATAAGATGGGGCAGGTAGGCTGAACCAGCGGGTAGAGGGCCTTAATTTCCAAGACTGAGGATATTGTATTTTATTCTGGGATCAATGTTGTTAAGTAGTTTTTCAGTTGTGTCTGACTCTCCATGACCCCATTTGGGGTTCTCTTGGCAAAGATACTGAAGTAGTTTGCCATTTCCTTCTCCAGCTCATTTTATAGATGAGGAAACTGAAGTAAATGGGGTTAAGTGACTTGACCAGGGGCACACAGCTAGTAAACGTATGAGGCCAGATTTGAACTAAGGAAAGTTAGTCTTCTTGACTCCAAATTGTCAGTCTAACTGCTGTACCACCTAGCTGCTAAACAACGCAAAAAGTTGAGTGGAGAGAAGGGGATAGATGTTGTGAAGGTAGAATCAATAAACCTTGGCTACTGATCAGACTCAGTACAACATTGTGAAGTAAAAGGAGTGCTGAACTCGAAGTTACGGGATCTGAGTTTGAATTCCATCCATAAGGATTTCCTGTGTGACCTTTAGAAAGCTGATTAGCCTCAATGATCCTCTTTTTCTTTATTTGTAAAATGAGAGACTAAATGACCTTTACAATCCCTTTCAGCTCTAGATCTATGAACCTAATTATTGATCCTGCCTAAGTCATTTCCTGGGGGGTGGGGGGGAGGGGGCTAAGTGGCACAGTGGATAGAGTGCCAGGCCTACAGGCAGGAAACTCAAGTTCAAATCTAGCTTCAGACACTTGTTAGCTCTATGACCCTAGGTGAGTCACTTAACCCTGTTTGCCTCAGTTTCCTTATCTATAAAATGTGCTGGAGAAGAAAATGGCAAACTACTCTAGTATTTTTGCCAAGAAAACCCCAAATGGAGTCACAGTGAGTCAGGCACAACTAACACAATTGAAAAACAACAATGCCACTTCCGAGAGATTCTAAGCTCCTTGAAGGAAGATGCTGTTTGCTTTATTATTTTTTTTTTTTGTGCTTTCCCACAGTGCCAGCACATGGTAGCTGCCCTTCTTGAACTGCATTGAATTAGGTTGAGCATCTGCACCTTCTCCAGTCTCAGCAATGACTCTTCTGGGAGGTGGGGAGTTGGAGGGTAACTTTGAAGGATTTCAGGCATCATTCATTAAAAATTTCCAGGACACTGAATTTTTTCAAAGTGTTTTGTAATCATTTATTAGCTGTTCCCTGTTCTGGTTGGGGGTAGCTCTATACAAGCAAAATCAATTTTATCAAAGAGGAAACAGGCACCAAAATCTTAAGTGGCCTGTAAAAGATAATAATGCATTAGGGGCCAAGAATGCCAAACGCTGGGCTCTCAGACCCAGAAACATAGACATATACTTTTAAAGTTGGAAGGGACCTTGGAGATGGAGGAAATGAATGATGAGTTCCTGACACACATCATCAGACTGGTATGGAGGCAAAATATAGTAGTGGGGGACTCTCACCATGCAGACATCTGCTGGAAATCTCACTCTGCTAAAAGCAGAGCATCTGATGAATTCTTGCCTTGTCTTCAGAACCACTCACAGGGAGACTTCCTCCTCCATCTACTGCTGGCCTGCTCCCAAAGGAAGGTTTAGGGATCAACTCTTGGTAAGGGGTGTGAGAGAGAGGAGATCACAGGGAATTGGCTGCTTCTATCATCATCTGCTGCATGCTGAACTTCTCATTTCTGGAGATTTTTCTGCCTCTGTTGGAAATAATCATATTGGGAAATAGTCCTGGGGTGGGAGTAATAGGTATGCTGCATAATCAGTTAATAAATATCTGGGACAAAATGTTGGATTAAGAGCAGTGGATTTGGAGTCTAAGGTCTGAGTCTGAATTTCAGCTTTGCTATGTACCTACTGTGTGATTTGATACAAAATTTTCTGGGTCTTGGTTTTCTGTCTCTAAAATCAGGGAGTTGGACAACATAATCTCTAACATTTCTTCTAACTCTGTCTAAGATTCTCTAATCTTTTCTGAGTTATACCTTATAAAAGGCAGAGGAAGCAATAAGAAGGAGTATTGCAATGATCTTGATTTTTGACCAGTAAGGGGAAGTGGGTTGATGATGCAGAAGCAAATAAAACCTTGGGAGAAAATAACTGCTTCTTTCTTAGTTATGAAGAAGAATATCAGGCATAGTTCAAATTGTTATTTTGACTTTGGGAAAGCAGAATTCAAAAGGCTCAAAGATAACAGTCATGATCCTATATCTGGATGGATGAGAAACTGGAAATAGTCTGAGGGATGGAAATCTCTCAAAAAAGATAATAATATCATTATCAATATAAATTTATTAAAATAAATATTCAATAAAAATAAATTAATATAAAATATTATTGTGAAGAAGTTTATTAAGGAAAAAAACGGGTGACACCTAATGATATTAATGTGGCTGCACAGAAGGCTCTCAAGGTCCTATGTTACAGCCAGAAAGGACCTGGCAGACCATTTAATCCAAATCTCTCACTTTACAGATGGAAAACCTGAGATAAAGAGTGGTTAAATGACTTCCTGAAGGTCATACAGGGAGTAAGTAGCAAGGCTGGTATTTGAATGTAGGTCCTCTGATTCCAAGTCTAGCATTCTTTTGGAAAGAGCACTGGTCCTGGAGTCAGGAAGATCTGAGTTCCAATCTAACCTTACACACTTAGCGGCAGTGTGACCCTCATCAAGTCACTAAACCCCAGTTTCTTCCAAAAAAGAAAAGACAAACACATATGCAAGATATGAAGAGGAAGAAACAAGATATCTTCAAAAGAGTGACATGCATCTGTACAAAAAGTGTGAGACAGGCTAAAGTCCAACATAACTCAAATTGTTCTAAAGAGTTCAAACTTCCTTCTCTAGATGTGTTATTCTGCAAGAACTTTTAGATATGATGAATGTACTGTTACCAGTAATTTTTGAGGAATTATGGAAGGGGGAATGGAAGAAAACTGAAGATAGACAAATGTTCCATTTTTTTTAAAGGAGGAGAGGGTAAATTCCAGAGATTATATACCAAGGAGCTTGAGAGATATCCTTGGCAAAATTATAGAATATATTATTTTACAGCTGATTTGGGAAGAATTAGAAAGGGAAAATGTAATCACCAGGATCCAGCATGGGTTACCCTAGGAACATGTCATGCCAAACTCACCTCCTTTCATATTTGTATGGAGTTGAGAGACTAGTAGGCTAAAGGAATGCTATAGGCACAAGTGCATTTTGATATCATCCAAGACATTGTAAGTCTCTCACAATACTCTTGGGAAGATGAAGGAAAATAGGTTCCATGATAGAAATAACTCTCATACACTTTACAGTACATAAAGTACCTTCTCAACAATGCTTAATGTAATTGTATAAGTAATATTATCTTCCTTTTGCAATTTGGGGAACTGAAGTTCAGGAAGATTAAAATAACTTGTTCAGACTGATCCAGCTAGTCAATGACATAACTAGGACTCAGGTCTCTTGATCTGATGTCCAGAATTCATAATCATGTAGCTCATGGATTATTAATCACTTGAAAGACCATATCTAGTTTCCACTGCAGTACTGGTTTTGCACATTATAGGCACTTAACGTATATCTGTTGAATTGGATTGAATTGTTGTTATGTTCATGGAGAGGCACATGGTACACATTGCAAACAAGGAATTCCGTAGGAGAGTCAGTGCAGAGGATATCAATCACAGAAATCCACTGTAAAAAAAACTTAAATTAAATGGGTTGACGACATGGTGAGAGTAAAGAATAAACCATGGACAACTCACTAGAATCTTCAAGATGTCAAGAAAACTAAAAAAGGTCCCCAGGGCATTGAGTGAACTCTCCTGGAAATCTTATGGGAGAAAATGTACAGTGATTGCACAGGACCAGTAGACATGGATGGGTTTTACATCTGAATCACTGGAGGAAGAACTCGTATAGAAGAGATCACAGAGCATGTGGAATATTGACATGTAACCTCAAGACTTAGCACTAAGCCATACCCTGTTATTTTTATCCCTAAAGGCCTTGCCCTTCTGAGACTGAGAACCTCCCACCCAGGCTAGCCATTTCTTCATTCCTCACCAGGCTGTCCCCTGGACTTCTTGATTAAGTTCCCATGTTGGATACCTACCCCATCATCTTCCATCTACGTATTGTCTCTATCTACCCCATCATCTTCCATCTATGTATTGTCTCTACCTACCCCATCATCTTCCATCTTTGTGTTGTCTGCACCAATTCAATCATCTTCCATCTCTGTGCTGTTTGTACCCACCCCATCATCTTCCATCTATGTGTTATCTTTCCCATTATACCGTAAACTCTTTGAAGGGGAGGACTGTCTTTTTGCTTGTATTTTTTTTCCCAGTGCTAACTACATTGCCTGCCACATACTAAGTGTTTAATAAATGCTTGTTGGTTGTCAGGTTTATCAAATTTGTAAAAGGGAGGCATAGCTTTGGTTGATGGGAGAATAATAAAAAATGTAAAGAGGGTGGAGTAATGGACCAAATACAATGACATTTAATAGGTATAAGTATAAACCAACAGCATAAATAAGTCAACAAACATTCATTAAGTGCTTATTATGTGCCAGACATTGAGCTTAGCACTAGGGTTATGAAGAGAGAAGAAAATATAGTCCCTGCGTTCAAGGAGTTCACAATCTAATGGGGGGAGAGAATAACATTCAAACAACTATATACAAACAAGATGTATACAGTATAAATTAGAGAGAATAGATGGAGAGCACTAAGATTAAAGAGGATTATGTGTGTGTGTGTGTGTTTATCCTTCATTGCCGAAGAAGACCATGCCATCAGAGAAATGATGACGTGACTTGCACTTGACTTTGTTTGAGTGAGGGAGGGCTGTGCAGCTCACCAGCCTCACTTCTCCTCCAGAGCCATCTGAATCCAGTGACCAGATATTCATCAGGATGACTGGAGATGACTGAGGATGAGGCAATTGAGGTTAAGTGACTTTCCCAAGGTCACACAGCTAGTGAGTGTCAAGTGTCTGAGGTGAGATTTGGACTCAGGTTCTCCTGATTCCTCCATTGGTGCTCTATCCACTGCACCACCTAGCTGCCCAAAGAGGATTATGAAAGGCTTTTTGAAGAAGCAGGGTGGAGGGCAGGAGGGGGGAGGTTTAGTTAGGAGTTGAAGGAAGAACATTTCAGGCCAGTGAAAATGCCTGGAGATGGTCAAAGGAAGAGCAAGGAGGCCAATGTCATTAGATCACAGAGTTCTTGGGGGTGGGTGGTAGAGGGAGGAGGAGAGGTAAAGTTTAAGAAGACTGGAAAGTGAGGAAAGAGGTTATGAAAGATTCTAAATGCCACACAGAGGATTTTGTGTTTGATCCTAGAGGGTAAGAGACAGCCGCTAATAAGGCTAGTTAAGAATTCATATTGAATTGGGGTTTTATTTGAGTCAACAGCTTCTATCAAAAATACAATTCACACTTAAGCTGCATTAATAGAATAGCTATTAATTAATAGCTGCATTCCTCAGCAAGTGAGGAATGATTCTGCTGGCTGGAGTATCACACCTATTTGATTATTTTCTGTTCAACATCACACTTCACAATGTACACTGATAAGCTTGAGTGTGTCCAGAGCTGGAAGAATATTCAGATAAATAAGAGGACCTGAAACTGTGCCCTGTGAAGAACAATTGAAGGAACATCCAGTGTTACTCTGGAGGAGAGAAAACTTGGAATAAGAAAATGTAGTAATAATACTATTGCTACTAATGATAGCTAACATTTATAGAACACTTTAAGGTTGAGAAAACATTTTTACAAATATCTCATTTTGCTTTCACAATAATCCTAGGTTTAGGTGCTGTCATCACTCCCATTTAAAAGATGAGAAAACTGAGGCTGAGAGAAGATTTAAGTGACTTGCCCAGGGTCAGATAGGCAGATTTGTCTTGGTCTTCCTGATTCCAAGTCCAGTGCTCTATTTCCTGAGCCAGTGGGAGAAGAAGTGAGGCTGGTGACCTGCACAGCCCTCCCTCACTCAAAACAAAGTCAAGTGCAAGTCACATCATCATGTCTCTGATGGCATGATCTTCTTCGGCAACGAAGGATGAACACAATCCTGAGCTGGTCAGCTGCCCCGCAATATAGTGTAAAGGGAAAAGAAAGGGATTAACATTCATTAAGTGCCTACCTAGTATGCATCAGGCACGTGCAAACATACAAAGACTTATGTTTGTATACTATATATAAATATGGTACTTGTATATAAGTATATAAAACATATATATACAAGTATAGTACAAAAATACAAATATTATCTTATTTGATCTTTTTAAAAATGTATTCATTTTATTTTTAATTTATGAAATAAAACAAACATTTCCACAGCATAGTAGAATAAAAAATGATCGCACATGAAATTATAAATCTATCATGTACAAGTTGCTATTCCTTTTAATACATAATAAAATTACTGTGTAAATTTATCACTTTTTCTTTTTTTCTTCCGCCACTCCCAACCCTTAGAGATGGTTACTATTAGACACAAATATGTACATATATATATGTATATATATATAGAAATCATTCTACGCATACTTCTTTTTATCACTTTTTCCTCTGGATGCAGATGGCACCTTCCTTCATAGGTCCTTTGTAATTAAGTTGAGTATTCATAATAGTCAAGATGACTAGCTGCTCAAAGCTGTTCTTAAAATGGTTCTGGATACAATATTCTCTTGATTCTGTCCATTTCACTCTTCATTGGTTTGTGCAAGTCTATCCATGTTTTTCTAAAATCATTAAGCTCATCTTTTCTTATATCACAGGAGTCTTCATCACAATTATATACCACAACTTGTTCAGTCGTTCTCCATTGAGCAGGCAGTTTTCCAATGAAGAAATAAAAACAATTTTATAGTCATATGAAAAAATGCTCTAAATCTTTTGATCTTCACAACGACCGTGTGAAGTAAGTGCCACCATGGTTCGCATTTCCCAGTTGAGCAAAATTGGAAAGTAAACTGAGGCAGACAGAGGTTAAGTGATATGTTCAAGGTCCCACAGCTGTTTGGATTTGAATTCATTTTCCTGACTCCAGACCCAGCACTCTATCCACTGAACCACTTCTGCCTCAGAGTGGACCTAGAGTTTGGAGACCTGCCTTCAATTCCTGTCTCAGATACTTTTTAGGACTGTAACTATAAGAAAGTTATTTAAGCTCTCATTACCTCACTTTCCTCATCTGTAAAATGGTGATAATAATATCTGCAATGGCTTCAGGTTTTGAGAAAAGTACTTTCCAAATCTTTGTTGTTTTTCTTGAGTTGTTTTTGATCTATAATTTACAATCCTAAAAACTCCAAGTTATGGTCTGGACAATGGGTATCCTTCATTGACATATTATTTTTTTTCTTTTTATCATTAGGTCAGACTCTTGAGGGATAGCAGTACTTAATTAATTTTGCACATTTATTGTTGTTGTTCAGTCATTTTAATCCTGTTTGACTTATTGTGACCCCAGTTTTGGAGTTTTCTTGAGAGAGATACTGGAGTGGTTTGTCATTTACTTCTCCAGTTCATTTTACAGATGAGGAAACCAAGGCAAACAAGGTTAAGTGACTTGCCCAGGGTCACACAGCTATTAAGTGTCCAAGGCCAGATTTGAACTCATGAAGATGAGGCTTCCTGATTCCAAACCCAGTGCTCTATCTACTGTGCCACCTAGGTGCTCTTCCAAATCTTAAAGTGCTGTATAAATGTGAGTTGTGATTATTATAGGGAAGAATTTTCCAGTAATTAAGGCTTTCTCTAAATGGAATTGTCTGCCTCTGAGATAACACTTTCTGTGCCATTGGATGTTTCTGAGCCAAGACTGGACATCAGACATACTGCAGCCTAGATTTATGCATTGAGCCTAGGTTTGAACGACATGACCTCTGGGGTGTCTTCCAGCTCTAAGATTCTATAACTGGTATCCTGTCTCTCCCAGCTCCCCATTTTTCAGGAAAGGAAGCTGAGACCCAGAGAGGGGAAAGGACTTACTTAAAGTCCCCACAATGCCTTTCCTTGCTCAGTAAAACTCCCTTCAATGCCACATTCTCAGAAATGTCTTTTAAAAATTCAGAGTGAAGACGAAAGCAGTGCCTTCCTTTTATCTCCACCTGCAGCATGAACTCAGTGAATTGGCCTCGACCTTTTGTGCATTCTTGTTTTTGTGCCTTTCCAAGTTTAAGCTGAAAATACAAAAAAGGAGGAAGAGGGAAAGCCGAAGAAAACCTATTGTGTCTCCCTAAAGGCCTACAGGATTGGAGATTTAGGCTTCTTTTCAGGACTTATCATTTTAGAACCATCCCTTGAGGGAAGTCTGTTTGCACAGTTGGGGAGAGAGTCCTGCACCGCACCTACCGGAGAAAGGCACCACTATGTCATCTGTTTGCTGTAGGATTAGAGACTCCCAGTGGGAGTCCTTTTCCTATAGGGGGAGAAGAAAGCAGACAATCTGTCAGGTAAATAGCCACCATTATATTATAGATGATACCAGTTTCCATTGACCCCTTTGAATTAGAGGTCAGTCATTCCCTCACTCACAGAGGCTGTTTATTTAAAGGGAAAATAGAGACTTTTGCTTAGCAGTGTGGATCTATGGCTGGATTTAAACAGAAATACACCATGGTAGAGGATGAGGATGTTATTAATGATAAGAATAATAATTTAGTATCTACCAAATACTTAAGAAGACATTACCTGAGGGTATAGTTCACATAGACACTGAGATAGCTTTATCCTAACTCTCACTCAGCAAAACTGAGTGATTTGTACCTACAGAGTTGTAGAGAGAGTTTGAGGGTGTCTTTCTCTAATGTTGTCAGTTCAAACCTCTATTCCAGCATATTCTCCACAATATCTACCACCAATGATTAGTACCTACAGTTTCATTTACCCAATTAACAAATAATTTACTGTTTTACAGATGTGTTTACTGTGAAGATATAGAAAAAACTTCAGTACAAACCCTTCTCTCCTCCCCCAATATCTGGAGGTACATGCTCCACTCTAACACCTAGTTCCTTGGGAAGAATGGGGACAAATTGTCTCTTATACGTATTCACCTAAAGACAGGAAAGAATGAACACAGAGATGCAAAGAGTAGAGGCCAATGTTCCAGGCTACATGTCAGCCCTGGGGAGTGGGGTAGCATGGCTCAAGGCTTCTTACTTACAGAGACTTTATGGTATGTCTTTCTTACTCAAATCCACTCAGAAAAGAAAATAAAAAAGATTCATTTAGGTTGGTTGGTACCTTCTGAATGATCTCCAATTTTAGCTTAGTAGCCAATCAAAAATCACTATGACTTTGGGCGATCAGAAAAAGTTACACATCTGTGCATGCTCCAATTTTGCAGCAGAACATTGCATGTAATGTTAGACTTTTTTCATATGTTGATTAGTTATGCTGAATATTTTCCCTCTTTCTCTTTAAAGAGGTTACTCCGACATGTACTAGCTGTGTGACCCTGGGTATGTCACTTACTTTTGCTCCCAGACAACTCTTAGACTAAAAATTGTAGAGAATGTGCCAACCTGCAATGCTAGAAGGAGTTCCCTCTACAAAACAATGTCATGTCCAGTCCCTATCCCCTATTAAAAGGGATGACTTCTTGGAAGAAGTAGAGGAAGGTTATAGTGGGAAATGTAGCTGATATAAAAACAAAAGGTATCAACATTTTATCTTAAGAAAAGAATTCTAAGTCTAGGGTCAGAGCCAAGATGGTGGACATACTCTTAGCTCTACCCCCCAAAGCCCATAAAATATCTGTAAAAAATGACTCTAAACAAACTTTAGAGCAGCAGAAGCCACGAAATAGCAGAGTGAGGGGGCTTTCGAGCCCAGGACAGCCCGGAAGGCCAACAGGAAAGGGTCCATTGCACCGGGCTTGGAGAGAAGCACAGCCCAGTCTTAGCTCCGCCATAAGGCACAGACAGCACTGGAGCAGGTGGAATCCCAGGCAGCAGATGCGGTTCAGAGATTTCTCACCCCACAAATGCCAAAGACAACTTCAAAGGTCAGCGAGAAAACTCTTTCATGTGCATGAGAAGGGAGCAGGATCCAGCCCTACCCTTGGGCCCAGGGCTGCAGAAGTCACTGCCACACAGCACCCATTTTAGGAGCCCTCAGCCTAAAGACCTTGTGGGAATTCAGTTGCTGATCTAAATCCTCAGCCCTGAGGAAAATCATTAGCTGGTGGAGCTGGTGGAGGCTCTGGACAGGGAATCCTACTCACAGATTCTGGGCAGAAAAGTTTCTGGTTGCTCCCAGAGCAGAGGTCAGGACAGGAGAGGAGTAAACTCCTTTCCCTTGATTGTGTCACCTTGGAGGAACCAAGAACTTACAGGTCCCTAGAGTACACCCTCCACTTGACAAAGGACTCAAAAGTGAAGTAACTGGCTGGGAAAATGCTCAGAAAAGGGAAAAAAATAAGACTACAGAAGGTAACTTTCTTGATGAAAAGCTATTTTTCTCCACCCTTTTGGATGAGGAAGAACAAAGCATACCATTAGAGGAAGACATCAAAGTAAAGGCTTCTGTATCCCAAACATCCAAAATAAATTTGCAATCATCTCAGGCCATGGAAGAGCTCAAAAAATATTTTGAAAATCAAGTAAGGGAGGTGGAGGAAAAATTGGGAAGAGGAATGAGAGTGATGCAAGAAAATCATGAAAAGCGAGTCAGCAGCTTGCTAACAGAGACCAAAAAAAAAAAAAATGCTGAAGAAAATAACACCTTTAAAAATAGACTTACCCAAATGGCAAAAGAGGTCCAAAAAATCATTGAGGAGAAAAATGCTTTAAAAAGCAGAATTAGCCAAATGGAAAAGGAGATTCAAAAGCTCACTGAAGAAAATAGTTCTTTAAAAATTAAATTGGAGCAGATGGAAGCTAATGACTTTACAAGAAACCAAGAAATTATAAAATAAAACCAAAAGAATGAAAACTAGAAGACAATGTGAAATATCTCATTGGAAAAACAATTGACCTGGAAAATAGATCCAGGAGAGACAATTTAAAAATTATGGATTATCAAAACCACTTGGTACTGGCTAAGAAACAGAAGGGTAGACAAGTAGAATAGATTTGGCACTCAAGACACAGTAGACAAGGAATATAGCAACCTCCTGTTTGATAAACCCAAGGACCCCAGCTTCTGGGATAAGAATTCACTCTTCAACAAAAGTTGCTGGGAAAACTGGATAACAGTGTGGCGGAAACTAGGTATAGACCCATACCTGACACCGTACACAAGAATAAAGTCCAAATGGGTACATGATCTAGGTATAAAGATCGATACCATGGACAAACTGGAGGAGCAAGGAATAGTGTATTTATCAGATTTATGGAGAAGGGAAGAATTTTTTACTAAAGAAAAGATAGAAAGCATTATGAAATGCAAGATGGATAACTTTGATTACATTAAACTGAAAAGTTTTTGCACAACCAAACCCAATGCAACCAAAATTTGGAGGGATGTAGTAAGTTGGGAAAGAATTTTTACAGCTAATCTCAGGGATAAAGGCCTCACTTCTGGAATATATAGAGAACTCAGTCAAATGTACAACAATACAAGTCATCCCTCAATTGATAAATGGTAAAAGAATATGAATAGGCAATTTTCAGAGGAAGAAATTAAAGATATCTATAATCATATGAAAAAATACTCTAAATCACTTTTGATCAGAGAGGTGCAAATCAAAACAACTCTGAGGTACCATATCACACCTATAAGATTGGCAAACATGACAGAACAGGAAAATGATAAATGTTGGAGAGGATGTGGGAGAGTTGGAACACTAATTTATTGTTGGTAGAGCTGTGAGCTCATCCAACCATTCTGGAGAGCAATTTGGAACTATGCCCAAAGGACTACAAAAATGTGCATACCCTTTGACCCAGCAATATTGCTACTAGAACTGTATCCCCAAGAGATCATAACAATGGGAAAGGGTCCCACATGTACAAAAATATTTATAGCAGCACTCTTTGTAGTTGCCTAAGACTGGAAATCAAGGGGATACCCATCAATTGGGGAATGGCTGAATATGTTGTGGTATATGAATGTAATGGAGTACTATTGTGTCATAAGAAATGATGAACAAAAAGACTTCAGAGAGCCCTGGAAGGACTTATATGATCTTATTCTGACTGAAAGGAGCAGAACCAGGAGAACTTTGTGCACAGCAACAACCACAGCGTGCGAGAGTTTTTTCTGGTAGACTTGGAACTTTGTAATAACTCAAGAACTTAAAAAAAAAATGCCTTCCACACTAAGAGAAAGAACTATGGAATTCATTTGCAGAATGTAGCAGATCATGTTTGTATATGTGTGTCTGTGTGTGTATTATGTTTTGATTTGTTATATGATTTCTTCCATTTATTGTAGTTCGTATATACAGCATGACTATAGTGAAAACATATTCAATAGGAAAGTATATGTAGATACTATATAGAATTGTATGGTGTCTTGGGGAAGGAGGAGGTGGTGGGCTCTAGGTGGGGGGGATAAAAATCTAGGCTTCTTGGTAGTGATTGTAGAACATTTAAAAAAATAAACAAACAAATAAATAAAAGAAATTAGAGAAAAAAAAAATAAAAATTATGGAGCTACCTGAAAGTCATGATGAAACAAAGAGACTAGACATCATCTTTCATGATATTATAGAACCAGAGGTAAAATAAATATTGAAAGAATCCACTGATCACCTCCTGAAAGATATCCCAAAAAGAAAACTCCTAGGAATATTGTAGCCAGATTCCAGAATTCTCAGGTCAAGGAGAAAATATTGCAAGCAGCCAGAAAGAAACAATTTGAGTACTGTGGAAATACAATCAGGATAACACAAGATCTAGCAGCTTCTACATTAAGGGATTGAAGGGCTTGGAATATGATATTCCAAAAGTCAAAGGAACTAGGATTAAAACCAAGTATTATCTACCCAGCAAAATTGTGTACTTCAGGAGAAAAATGGTCATTTAATGCAATAGAGGACTTTCAAGTATTCTTGGTGAAAAGATCAGAGTTGAATAGAAAATTTGACTTTCAAACACAAGAATCAAGAGAAGCATGAAAAGGTAAACAGGAAAGAGAAATCATAAGGGACTTACTGAAGTTGAAGTGTATACATTCCTACATGGAAAGATAATATTTGTAACCCTTGAGACTTTTCTCAGTATTCAGATAGTTAGAGGGATTATATACATATAGACAGAAGGCACAGGGTGAGTTGAATAGGAAGGGATGATATTTTAAAAAAATAAAATTAAAGGATGAGAGAGGAATATATTGGGAGGAGAAAGGCAGAAATAGAATGGCACAAATTATCTCATAAAAGAGGCAAGAAAAAGCTTTTTCAATGGAGGGGAAAAGGGGAGAGGTGAGAGGGAAAAAGTGAAGCTTATTCTCATCACATGTGGCTTAAGGAGAGAATAACATGCACACTGAATTTGGTATGAAAATCTATTTTACACTACAGGAAAATAGGGGAGAAGGAGGTAAGTGGGGTGTTGGGGGGATGATAGAAGAGAGGGCAAATGAGAGGAGGGAGTAATTAGAAGTAAACACTTTCAATGAGGGACAAGGTCAAAAGAGAGAATAGAATAAATGGGGACAGGATAGGATGGAGGGAAATATAGTTAGTCTTTCACAACATGACTATTATGGAAGTCTTTTGCATAACTACACATGTATAGCCTATATAGAATTGCTTACCTTCACAGTGGGGATGTGTGGGGAGGCAGGAAGGGAGAGAAGTTTGAACTCAAAGTTTTAGGAAAGAATGTTGAGAATTGCTTTTGTATGCAACTGGGAAATAAGAAATACAGGTAATGGGGTATAGAAATCTATCTTGCCCTACAAGAAAAGAGAGAAAATGGGGATAAGGGAAGGGAGGGCAGATTGGGGGAAGGGGTATTGAGAATGCATGGTGTCTTGGGGTAGGGGTAGGGGAGAGATGGGGAGAAAATTTGGAACTCAAAATCTTGTGGAAATGAATGTTGAAAACTAAAATAAATAAATTAAAAAGAAAAGATTTCTGTGTCTGAAATTTGCTATCTTTCATGGACTGATAGGTAGGAAATCCCAAGACTATAAATGCAGATATCAAAATATCTTGAGGACTTAACCAATAAACTGTACTGGACTATTGCCACAGACAAAACTGGTTGCTCATAATTCTCCAGATGTAACTGGATCCATAAAAATGTGAAAGTAATTTTTTTAAAATGAATGCATTATACCAAACATCCATAATCTGTAAGCTCCATGGAGGAAAAAGCCTTCAAAATTTAGAAACTTAGCAGAAGAAATCAAAATCATGTGGGAGCAGGAGGAGGTCTATGTCATCCTCACCATCCTGTCTGCTTATGAGATTGGAGTGGGGATGCTTTTAGTAAACCTCCGGAAGATGAGTTTCTATTGGGTTATATTTATTCAACTATAAAAACAGAGGTTTTTTTAAAAATTAAGCTGTGCAGAGGTTGATTTAAAAAACCAAAACAAAACACAACAGCAAAGTGGTAGTGAATAGATTACCAGGCATAGAGTCAGGAAGATTCATCTTCTTGAGATCAAATCTGGCTTCAGACACTTACTAGCTGTGTGACCCTGGACAAGTCACTTAACCCTGTTTGCCTCATTTTTCTCATCTGTAAAGTGAGCAAAGAGGAAAATGGCAAGCCACTCCATAATCTTTGCCAAGAAAACCCTAAATAGGGTCATGAAGAATAGGGCATGACTGAAATGACTGAATAACAACAGCAGTGCAATAGTCTGTAAAACATTAAATATAAGAGAATCGTAGCAGGATAGTAATTTGTCCTAGAACCATTTGTCTGAACTATACTGAACCAGAAAGAGAGTGAGATAGTAATGATAGTAACAGTAAATAGATAGATAGTAAAAGATAATAATATAAGGGAGGAGGTAAGCCTAAATAATTACCAACCATACTTGAAGTGAGTGATGATACTCTGATATATTTATCAGGTGAGACTACATCTTGATTTTTCACTAGGTGTGAATAAGACCTGGGCAAACACCCAGTTCAGATTGATTGAAATAACCTGATCATTGATTTGTAAACTATTAAGCCAGTACCAAAACGGAGAGATCTGATCATTTCAAAGCTTAGGGTGGAAGTTTTCCAGCTCAGCCTTCAAGAAGAAATTAATTGGGTAGAGGCGGAGGTAAAAATTAAGAGAGATTTTCAGTTTCAGTCTGAGCCTCCTCCCTCCCTCCCTGACTGGACTGTTGTCTCTTGGCTTACTACTTACTCAAGTCTCTGATTCTACCCAGTTCATTGATTTTAAGGCCATAGAGGGCATGATCTCAGCCAATTGAACAAGGAGGGGTAGAGGCCTTATTTTCAAATCCATTATCTCATTTGATCCGTTTATACCATCTACCTATGAAGTAGGTAGAACAAGAAAAAGAGGGAATTGACGTTCAGAGAGGTGACTTACCCAAGATCACAAAATAACTCCATAGGCTCCTAGAAATATTTGTGTTGGAAGGAACCTTAGAGAATATCTGGTCTACTCTAGAACCCTCTGGTCCAGTTCTCAGCATGGTATGCTACAAAAGCATCAGATCAACCTGGGTATAAATTGTACCTCTGAAACTTACTGTCTATGGCTGGGGGCAAGTCTTTTAAACTCCCTGAGCCTCAGTTTTCTTCTTTCTAAAATGAAGGTGGTAGCTAACACATCTCAGGGTGGTGCTGAGATCAAATGAGATTGTGTATGTAAAGTATTTGGCAAATTTAAAAGATACCATATGTAAATATATTATCTATAGTCATGATCATTTTACCAATGAGGAACTGGAGGCCCAGAGAGTTGTTTGGGAAAACGATGACAGGGGAAATTGAGGTTGGTTTTGCCAACATTTTTGCAAGGATTTCCAGTGACATCTGAGTTAGTAGTTAGAAGCACAGGACTGGGGAAAAAAATCATCCCCAACAGTAGCAGTTCTGATCTGCTTTTCTTCTTCCCTTGAAGAAAGAAATAACTTTAAAAATGACCTTTAATTGTCTTTGGCACAGGCCTTATTCTTGCATTTAAATTAAATTTGCTTATCTGGTGCTAATAGCTGGGGGGATTCTTATCATTAAAAGAATGACTTCATATGCCCTGATATTCATTGTATAGGGGAAAGGGACTGGACCTGAGATTTCTCTGGTATAGTGAGATACTTATAAGAACACTACCTATACCAAATAAATTGAATTGAGAGGACTTCCTCTTGTTGTTGTTATATACCACACATGAAAAAGCCTAGTATAGTGGAAGACTAGGGGACAGGAGATGAGTTCTATACCAACATCTGCTACTAACTTGTGAGACTCTAGACAATTCTTTTAACCATTCTGTGCCTTAGCTTCCTCATCTGTAAAATGAAGAGGAGAGGGTAGTGGTGGTCTAGTGGTGGTGGTAAGGGAGATGGAAGAGGTTGAACTAAATGCTCTGTTAAGGTAATTTTATGGCCATGGGACAGGGATATTGGGAGTCTTGAGTTCCACTTAAGTTGGAGACCAACTGCTAAATCCTAGAAATATCATTGTGGACTATCACATCATATCATATAGTTATTTACAGAGAAATTAAGAGCACTTTCTAGTTTTTCTTCTGGTGAGTTCAGATTAGATCTTACCTAGTACCAGGCCTTCTGTAGGAATACCCACTCATCTAACACGTCATCAGAGTTAGAGCTGCCTCATATGAACTGGTAACCTCAACATGGGTACACTCATTCCAATGATTCTTATATTATGTGATCTTTGGAATCCTCTCATGGGGGAAAGGGGGTAAGAAATAATTTTTAAATTTAAACAAACTGCTAGATACCCATTTAATAGTTACAAAGGAAATTAGGGCTGGACCCTCTTTTTCCACTGACTTTTATTTAGTGCAAATAGCATTCATTCATTTAATTCATATTCCTTATAATAATAACTCACTCTTACGTAGTGTTTTTGATTTATAAACTGTTTCCTTTACAACAACCTGCATGATGAGGAAGCATGGACATGGTGTAATGCATATAACATTTTTACAGTTGATGAGGCCCAGGCTTAGGAAAGTTAAAAGATTTGTTTATAGTCATTCAGCTAATAAATGTAAGGGTTAGTCCTCAAATACTCAGCTGGCTCCAGGCCCAGGGATCCTTTCACCATACCAAGCTGCCTTGTACATTGTCTTTATGTCTTCATGCCATTTGTTTTATCGAAACAGGACTTAGGTTGCATAAAAGCAGAAAAATTCAAGGCAAGAGCCTGTGATTTTTATGCACTGAATTTGGAAATACCTGCATAACTCAGTGAATTTAAAAAAATTTCCATCTAGAGGCTTTACATCCCAAGGAAAGAGCTTGATATTGTAAGGTTCTAGAGGATAGTAATTTTGACTCAGTCCATATGGTCTTCAGGCTAGTGCCAAGGGCAAAAAGCTGTCTAATTAATAATATGTTCTGATTACCTCAGGTTCTGTTTGTGGAACATCCTTTTGAATGATCTTAATGATGGCAAATCATTGTCCTCCAAGAGTGATTTTAGGCTTCAGAAATTGCCAAAAATCACTCAGAATCAGGTCTGGTTAGTGCCAAGTAACCAGATCAAATATTCCCTCTCTTTCTCTTCACCTGGTTTGACCAGTTGTTCAATCTTGAGCTCCAACGCTGAGATCCAGTTAGAATGTCACATCATCAGGATTTGGTGTCTCCCCTTAGGTAGGAGGGGACTTAGAATATGGAGATATTGTGGTCTAATAGGAAATACTAGACTTGCAGTCAGAGATCATGGCTTTGAATCATGGATATGCTACTACTACCTATATGACTTTGGGCAAGTCCCTAAATCTCTCTGAGCCTCAGTTTCCTTATCTGTAAAATAAGGTGATCGGATTAGATGGCTTCTGAGGCTCCTTCTACCTCTAGATCCAATAACTATAGGACTTCCCTTCCAGCTCTAAAGATCTATTTCAGCCCTGTCTTCCAGAAAATTCTGTGTGTAGATTTTATATGAGTTGAACCATATTTTTATTTTTTTTCTTTGAGATAATTAGGTTAAGTAACTTGCTCAGGATCACACAACTGGTAAGTATCAGAGGTCAGATTTGAACTCAGGTCCTCCTGATACCAGGGCTAGTGTTCTATCCACTGTGTTACCTAGCTGCCCTGATCTATACTTTAAAGACAATTTTCTACTTAAAGCAATACTCCAGGGCAGAGTTTCTCAAACTTTTTTTTTAATCTTAAGGTCGCTCTAGGCATGTGCTACGATGTTTTTAAATGCATAAAACAAAATACATAGCAATACAAAGGAATTTAATTATATTGAAATAAAATAATCAAAATTTTATTTTTAAAAGTTCACAGACATCAATGCTCCAGTGACTTTTTATGAAAACCAAATATTTTGTCTTTGGCCAGTCTTGTGATTTCATTGGTGTAGAGAGTTCCTAGGGAAGAACTCTCTCCAGATTGATCATGAATACTTTCTCTGTAATCCATAGTCCTAGAGAATTGCTTGGAGGCACTGAGATGTTCTGTATAACACAGCAAGTATGTGATAAATGAGGGAACAGGAGTTAGTCTCCCTTATTCTTAAGGCGGGCTATCTACTAGGCCATGTTGCCTGAAGAAATGTAAGTAAATGTCCTTAATATGTCTCCTTTGTTTCTCTGAATTTCCCCCCATATACTAAAGTTATTGCTATTATTATTTTAAAGCAGGCAGTAACCTGTACAACAGTAATTTCTTTTCCTAATAAGCCAAAAAAGAAGATACCATAAATGAGAATATGGTATGATAGTCACCTCACAGGCTGCTGCTGAGAAAGGAAGGAAGGAAGGAAGGAAAGAAGGAAAGAAGGAAAGAAGGAAGGAAGGAAGGAAGGAAGGAAGGAAGGAAGGAAGGAAGGAAGGAAGGAAGGGAGGGAGGGAGGGAGGGAGGAAGGAAGGAAGGAAGGAAGGAAGGAAGGAAGGAAGGAAGGAAGGAAGGAAGGAAAGAAAAAAGAGAGGAAGAATGGATAGAAGGAAAAAAGGAAGGAGAGAAGGAGAGAAAGAAAAAGGACAAGGAAGAAGGAAGGAAAGAGGGAAGGAGGGAGGAAAACGTAAATAAAATCCCAACAGGTAAAACTTTTACATAGGCACCTTTGACAGTAGATGTTTAAATCGCCCTGTGTGTCTCTATGGAAATCTACACGTGGGGGCCTGTCACTCAAAGCCTGTACATGCTGGTTATGCATATACACAGGGAGAGTTAATTTTAGGGCACACAATTAGCCAATTGTAAACAGCCCTCCTCCTCCGTGCCCAGATTTGATTGTCAGGCTTAGCGCTGAGCTTGCACAATCCTATGGGCTGTTTGTGAATTTCATTCTTGGTTCATGGAGTCATCTAAGTCATGTACATCCTCCTTACCCTCAGACAGTCTCTTGGCAACGTCATGTAGACCTTGTAGAAGTTGGCCCTTAGCAGAAAGGTTTACAGAGACCTCCTCAGGGAAGCCCTTCCTGACTATCTGGACCTATCCTAAAACCATGGAAACTGTGAAAGATGCCCGAAGGCATCTTGTGATTTGACCCCCTCATGGTGAACTAAGGAAACTAAGGCTCAGAGACATGAAGAGACTTGTTCAAGGTCATCCTTTAGTGGTGTCCTGACCCAAAGTCCCATTTTCCATTATACTTTTCCATTATACTAAACCATCATATCCTCCACTCAGCCATCAAATTAATCTTTCTAAAGCACACATATGACCATGTCACTCCCCATTTGATGAATTCTAGGGGCTCCCCATCACCTAAAATCCTCTATTTGGCATTCATAGACCCTCTTACCTTTCCAGTCTTCTTATATGCTACTTCCCCAATGTACTTACACCTTACTTCCCTCCACCTCAACAAGACATTCCATCATCAGACTCGGCATTTTTAATGACTGTTCCCCATGCTTATAATACTCTCCCCCTCATCTCTATCTCCTAGGCTCCCTGTCTTCCTTCAAATCCAAGCTAAAATCTGACTTTCTTCAAGAAAGTCCTCCTTAATCTCTGTGCCTTCCATTGGAGATTATCTCCAATTTATCCTGTGTATAAGTTGTCTGTACATAGTTATTTGCATATTTTCTTCTCTATGAGACGGAGGTCTTTTAGAGTAGAAAATATCTGTCTCCCCTCCTCCCTTTTTTGAAACTCAGGAACTCAGCATACTTCCTGGCACACAGTAGTCACTTAATAAATGCTTAGTTATCCACTGGGGAGCAAACTTCCAGATGTCAATTTTCACTCTCCTTCCCAGCAAAATTCATTCTCCGTATTGGTTGAATGTTATATAAATATGTATGTGTTCATTATCCTCCATTCACCCTATCTCTTTTCCCCCCACCCTTTCCTAACTTATAAGAAACTCTAACTGATCTCCCATCTTCCTCCCAAGGGCTAGGGATGATTGTGGTCAGAAATTCTTGACTGTAATATAGAGTCTTAGGGGTGGGGTGGGGTGAGATGGGATGCTCCTCCCTCTGGAGGACCTCATCTGACTATAAGTGGCACCATGAAAGTGAAAGCTAGTGTAGAGCAAGGAGTCTAAGACCTTCTTACACTGTAGTTGAGTTCTTCTTCTGTACCTTCCACTCTACGCCACTGCTTTTTCTCCTTCATTGTGATTTCTCTCATTCTTGTTCCAGATTCCAGAATTCCCAGTTATATAGCTCTGGTATGAAGTAACTACAAGAATGTTGTGAAGTGTGTGAGGTATGTTGTTGTTCAGTCAGGTCCAACTCTTTGTGACCCCATTTGGGGTTTCCTTGGAAAAGATACTGGAGGGCTTACTAATTTCTTCTCCAGCTCATTTTACGGATGAGGAAACTTGAGGCAAACAGTGTTAAGTGATTTTCTCAGTCACCCAGCTTGTAAGTATTTGAGGCTGAATTTGAACTCAAGATGATGAAGTTTCTTGATTCAAAGCCCTGGGTTCTATCCACTGGGTCACCTATAGTAGGTGTGTATATGAAAGAGGGTGTGTTTGTGTGTGTGTATTAGATATTTTTATGTATATTTGAAGGATATATATATATATATATATATATATATATATATATATATATATATATATAAACTTATATAAGGGAGAATGTGAGCAGGCTTTTTAATCTTTAATACTTTATCTCACAAATGCCTCCTTATTCTTTAAGGATCAGTTGTGAAAACTGTTAAATGTTTAATTAAATAGGCAATCACGATAGATTACTCGTTGGTGTATCGCAGCTGTTTCTTGACCAACAAGCAAGAGCTGATGAGTTCTCTGCTACATGCATCTAGCAACTGATAATATTCTTCCTCTGGATTTGTTGCAAATATTGCCTGCTACTTTCTTACAAGAAATTAATCTAACTCTCATTAATAATGAGCACTGGAGGGCATAAATTCCATCATTAGCATTTAATTACTTTGTTGTGGGCCACAAAGAATCTGTTATGATGAATGACTTAGCTCAAGTATTATCCCTAATTAACACACACTGGCTCCCTTGTACTAATATTAGTTCATAAATGTACCGTTATCATAATGCATTAGTATGCAAACTAGGCTTCTGATACTATTATGATAACTTGTGAGAATATTATACTAAGCTAACTCTTGAGCTGGCAATGCAGTGTGGTCTCTTTCTCTCTTGTTCCCCCTTTGGGCATGAGTAGTTCTGAGCCTAGATTCTACTTGTGAGTCCAAGTCCCTGTTTCTGACTCACTGGTTGACTTAACTTCTTTGTAAAAGAAATGCTTCTTTTTTTGTCAAATTTCTTGAAAGAGTTTGTGTGGGCTCAGTGCCTCCATTCCTTCAGTAGCCACCCTCTCTTCAACCCCTTGTAATTTGTCCTTTGTGCCCACCAGGCTTCTAAAAATTACTCTCTCCAAGGTAATCGGTGAAAGGTAGTGGATTTGAAGTCAAAGAGTCTTGGTTTGAATCTCAGCTCTGCTTCTTACTACAGGAATACTTTGGAGATGTTGCAGGTTCAGTTCTAGACTGGAATAAGGTGAATATTGCAATGAAGTGAGGCACATGAATATTTTGGTTTCCCAGCACAAATAAGTTATGTTTACACTAAACTGTAGTTCATTAAGTGTGCAATAGTGTTATATCTAAAAAAAGTACATACTTTAAGTTAAAAATATTTTATTGCTAAAAAAAAAAAGTATTAACCATCATCTGTGCCATCAGCAGGCTGTAGTCTCTTTGCTTGTGGAGGCTCTTGTCTTGATGTTAATGGCAACTGACTGATCAGGGTGTTGGTCTCTGAAGGTTGGAATGGCTGAGAAAATTTCTAAAAATAAAATTGACTCTCTCCTTCATTTAAACATTTATTAAAACTATTATAGGGCTATTAATTGGCTCAATTTCAATATTGTTTTGTCTCAGGGAACAGAGAATTCTGAGGAAAGAAAGAGCTAGGGAACAGCAGGTTAGTGAAGAAGTCAGAACACACACAACATTTCTCAATTAAGTTTGTTATCCTATAAGGGCATGGTTCATGGTGACCCAAAACAGTTACAAGGGTAACATGAAAGATCACAGGTCACAGATCATCATAACAGATATAATAATAATTAAAAAGTTTGAAATATTGTGAGAATTACCAATGTGATACAGAGACACTATGTGAGCATGTTACCGAAAAGATGGTGCCCATAGACTTCTCTGATGCAGAGTTGCCACAAACCTTCAATTTGTAAAAAAACAACAACACACACACAGTATCTTTGAAATATAATAAAACTGAGGTAGGCTTGTACCTGTGTGATCTGGAGCAAGTCATTTAACTCCTCAGGACTTCAGTTTGACAAAATGTGGGGTACGAATCAGGAAATCTCTTAAGTCCCTTGTAGCTTTAAATCCTATGACCCCATTATCATCAAATCCATGAATCTTCTTTCCATTCTCATCTTTCTTATTTGACACTGTTGCCCTTCCTCTCCTTTTAAATAATCTCTTCAAAGACTCTACACTATTTTGGTTATCCTCTTGCCTCTCCAACTGATTCTTTTTTTATATCCTTTATAGGAAAGAAGAAAGGAAGGGAAGAAGAAGGAAGGAAGGAAGGAAAGAATGAAGGAAGGAAGAAACAGTGGAGTGAGGGAGAAAGGAAAGGAAGGAGGAAGGAAGAAAGGGAGGAAGGAAGAAGGAAAGAAAGGAAGGAAAGAAGAAAGAAAGGGAGGAAGGAAGAAAGAAGGAAGGAAGGAGGGAAACAGTGGAGGGAGGAGGGAAGGGAGGAAAAAGGAAGAAAGGAAGGAAAAAAGGAAAGAAAGAATGAAAGAAGGGAAGGAATGAGAGAAGGGAAGGGAAGGAAGGAAGCAGTGGAGTGAAGGAGGAAGGAAAGGAGAGAGGAAGGAAGGAAGGAAGAAGGAAAGAAAGGAAGGAAGGAAAGAAGGAAAAGAAGGAGTGAAGGGAAGGAAAAAACAAGCATTTGTTAAGTACTAATTATACGTTAGGCCCTGTGCTGAGCCCTGGGGATACAAATATAAGTAAAAAGCAAGACTGTCTTGACCGTCAAGAAGCTTACTTTCTAACGGGGGAAGACACACAAAGGAGGGCTGAGAATTGGAGGAAGAATGTGTAGAAGAGATGAAAGAGATGGGACATGGTTTTTGATGGGGTAGAAAGGAGTGCTTGAGGCAGATGGAGCAAGCAGGATGCAGGATGTGAGATATAAGACAGTGGATAGGACCAACTGGGAAAGTGCTCAAAGAAGACTATTCATTGAAGCCCTCCATCAAACACTTAACTTGTGTGCTTTCACAAAGCACCCCCAAGTACCTGACATTCCAGAATAAATCCTCCTATTCCCTTCTTTTATCTGTATGGACATGGGAGGAGTGACTCTCTTCCCCCTGTCCTGTTCTTTCTGCTTATCTGTATGACAAAGGCACCTCAGAACTACCTAATATTCCAGGCATTCCAGAGCTGGGCTCACTTCTACTCCCATTCTCTTGTTCCCTTTCCCCCTATTCTGTAAAATTGTATTTAAACCAGATCTTTAACCTGGCCAATCGCTTTGCCTTCTACGGGAAGCAGGGCTACTCTGTCTTTCCCACCTGGAAGCAGGGCCCTCTTGGGTTGTCACCTCAATAAATACTTTTCTTCAACTTGGAGACTGTCCAAACAAATTCTTCAGGACACTAGAACCCTCCCGTTTATTCCTCATCCTTTCTGGTGGCACCCCAACATTCTTGGGGTACACCCTGAACTTGTCAGTTTTGAAGTGCAGAGAAAGTCAAGAACAGGTTCAGGAGGAGAATGAAGTTATGCTCATCTTGGATTGCTCCATAAAATGGAGGATCTATCTGTAGTTCAACAATGAGAGAAGGGTAGCAGGCCTTTCAGAGGAATGTACCAGGATGAGCAGACTATTTAGGGAGAAGACGTTCAAAGTACTAAGAAAAGTTCCAGGATGAGCTGGTGTAATGGTAATTTAAGGTTAATGGTAGGTGGGGGAAAGAGTTAAGATCTTCTCTGCCCATTAATAGACTTCTATACTTTTTGTTAATTTCTATTGAGGCATTGGGTCAGAGGGTCCTGGTCTCTGGCACTGAAAAGTGTATAAATACTCTGAGGTGAGGTTTTGTTGTGGGGCTTAGTTTTTGGAAGAAGGTTTGTGAGAGACTCTGGGAAGCTTCTAAGAAGCTCTCTGGCTTTGAAAACCCAGATGTTGGCACTTCTCTCTCTGGTAACTATGTATGTAGGTAATGGTCAGACAGGTGGATCTGTCTGTTGATCTGTGATGTATATATTGCTTATGGTCAGACAGTTGGAAGCCCTGTCTGTTGGTCTATATTTCCTCTGTTTATATTTTCCCTGAAGTTCAGGGTGCCGACTTTTCCCCCTGAATTAAGTGAATGATATATGCTTGATTAAAGGAGATTGCTGACCCCTCAAAGGTTGCTTTCCTTTTAGAAAAACAGATCTCTACAGCAGGCTCTCCTGTGTATGTCGGGGTCCTTGCTGATACAGCTAGCACTAGAGGGGTCATGGTTTTGAAGCTGAGAGAAAGTCAAGGAGAGGGCCAGGAATGGAATGGCTCATCTTCCTCTTCCCAATTTTTTTTTAATGTTGATATTCCTCAAGATTCTGTACTAAGGGGACAGAGTTTAATTCTCTCCTCTCTCTGTTTTCTCTCTCTCTAGGGAATCTCATGACTTCAACTGTAATATCTATGAGGATGGTTCTCAACTCTCTGTTTTCAGTCCCAATCTCACTTCCATAACAATAAGAGACCAAAAGAAGGACTTAAGTGTTCACTATGGCACTATACTACGCACCAGAATACAAAGACAAAAACAAAATAAAACATTTCTTGTCCTCAAGAAGCTAACATTCTATTGGGGGATCATGAGGGTGATGTCTTGACTAGCTTGTATATAGGATTTCAGAGAAGCAAAGCTGTGCAAAGTCTTTAGCCACATTCTCCTCCAGAGTCATCCAAATATAGTGACAAGACAAAGGTAAGACTGCAAAGATAAGACAAAGATCAACGATGGCCCAGGATGCAGTGGGTGACTTCAGCCCTTCTAAATGAAGGTCTTTCCCAAGTCTCAGTTTATCTAAGGCTGTGCCCATTCCATGACTAAAGGCTAGGTTAAAATTGAGACAAAAGATGGCAAATATCACAAAGATGTCAATCTGGGAAGGTAGGACACTCAATTATTCTGGCCATAATAGAAAACAATTGCTATTTACACTCATTCTAAGTTAACAAAATCTGAACAATGAACCATAGAAGCTTGGAGTGGGGCTATTATTCTTTATGGAAATTCATTCTGTTTTAAATGGAGTTACTTGACTAAACTTTTAAACACAGAAAATTACATACACAACAAGATAATATTCCTGGGAGGGAAGTACTAGTACCTGGGCACCATGATAAGCTTTCTGTAGGAAGTGGCACTTGGGCCCAGACTTGAAGGAAGTAAAGGATTCAATGAGGCATAGGTGAGGAGTGAGGGTGTGCCAGACATGGAGGATAACTTATGGAAAAAAACATGAAGATGGGAGAGGGAATGTCACATACAGAGAATTGCAAATTATCCACTTTGGCTAGAATATAGAATGTATGAAAGCGAATAGTAATCAATAAGCCAGAAAAAAGCAGAGTTGAGCCAGACTATAAAGGACTTAAAAGCCAGAGGAACTTTCATTGTATAGGTATGAGAGAGAATCCAGAGCATATTAGTGACATCAACCCTGTGCTTTAGAAATATCAATTTGGCTGATGTGTGGAGAGAAGAGAGACTTGAGATTAGATTAGATTAGATTAGATTAGATTTTTAATTAGATTAGATTAAATTTTTGCAATAGTTCAGATGAGAAGTTCACTTGTAGAATCATTGATTGAGAGTTGGAAGGTATCTTTAAGATTGAGCTTCTCATTTTGTGAGGTCGGGAGAGGTTAAGTCTCTTGCCCAATACTACGCCACTAAAATGTGAGGTTTCCTTTGCCTTGGTCTAGCTCTCTCCACTAAACCGTAACGAATTGAACCAGAGTGTGGTCATTGTGGGAATAGGGAGAAAGGTCATGGATCCTAGGTATATTGTGAAAGTATATCTGTGGGGAAAAGAGCCAAGATGGTGAAGTAAAAGGATGGACATCCTCTAGCTCACCCACAATAGCCCATAAAATACCTGTAAAAAATTACTCTAAACAAATTCTAGAGCAGCAGAAGCCACAAAATGACAGAGTGAAACAGATTTCCACCCCAAGACAGCTAGGAAGACTGGCAATAAATGTCTATCTTGCCAGCTCGAAGCAGAGCACAGCCCAGTGTGAGCTGCATGGTACAGACAGGACTGGAGCAGACTCTAGGTGCGAAATAATGGGTAGCAGCTGTGGTTCCCAGATTTCTCAACCCATAAACACCAAAGACAACTTCAAAAGGTCAGTAAGAAAGCCATTTCACCTGGGTGAGAGGGAGCAAGGTCTGGCCTCACTCCTGGCCCCAGGGTGGCAGCAGCCACTGCAACAACAGCATCCACTTTTGGAGCCCTCAGCCTAAAGACACTGGGAGAATCAAATGACTGATCTGGGTCTCAGTCCTAATTGGAGGTCCTGGGGTGAGAAGGAGTGCTGGCATGTTAGAGCTGGTAGATGCTGTGGAGAGGAAATCCTACTCACAGTTCCAGGGCAGAAAAGAGTGCTTTTGGTTGCTCACAGACCACAGTGCAGGCCAGGAGAGGAGTAACTCCTTTCCCTTGATTGTGCCACCTTGGAGGAACTGAGAACTTACAGATCCCTAGAAATATCTCAGAGAATAGCTACATAAAATCTTCAAAGCCTAGGGTAGTATACCCTCCACTTGATAAAGGACTCATAAGTAACTGATTGGGAAAATGCCCAAAAAGGGGAAAAAATAAGACTATAGAAGACTATTTTCTTGATGAAAAGTTATTTTCTCTCATCTTTTTGGATGAGGAAGAGCAAAGTACACCATCAGAGGAAGACAGTAAGGTAAAGGATTTTGCAACTAAAGTCTCTAAAAAAAAATGCAGTGATCTCAGACCATGGAAGGACTCAAAAAGGATTTTGAAAATCAAGTAAGAGAGATGGGAGAAAAATTGGGAAGAGAAATGAGAGCAATGCAAGAAAATTATGAAAAGTGAGTCAACAGCTTGCTAAAGGAGACCCCCAAAATGCTGAAGAAAATAACACCTTTAAAAATAGAATAAACCAAATGGCAAAAGGGGTCCAAAAAGCTAATGAGGAGAAGAATGCTTTAAAAATCAGAATTGGCCAAATGGAAAAGGAGGTTCAAAAGCTCACTTAGGAAAATAGTTCTTTAAAAATTAGAATGGAGCAGATGGAAGCTAATGACTTTATAAGAAACCAAGATATTACAAAACAAAACCAAAAGAATGAAAAAATAGAAGACAATATGAAATATCTCATTGGAAAAACAACTGACCTGGAAAATAGTTTCAGGAGAGATAATTTAAAAATTATTGGTCTATCTGAAAACCATGATCAAAAAAAGTGCCTAGACATTACCTTCCAAGAAATTATCAAAGAAAACTGCCGTGATATTCTAGAACCAAGGGGTAAAATAGAAATGGAAAGAATTCAGCAATCACCTCCTGAAATAAATCCCCAAAAGAAAACTCCTAGGAGTATTGTAGCCAAGTTCTAGAGCTCCCAGGTGAAGGAGAAAATATTGCAAGCAGACAGAAAGAAACAATTCAAGTATCGTGGAAATACAATCAGTATTACACAGGATTTAGCAGCTTCTACACTAAGGGCTTGAAAGGCTTGGAATATGATATTCTAGAGGTCAAAGGAGATAAGATTAAAACCAAGAATCACCTACCCAGCAAAACTGAGTATAATACTTCAGGGAAAAATTTGGAATTTCAATAAAATAGAAGATTTCTAAGCATTCTTGTTGAAAAGATCAGAACTGAACAGAAAATTTGACTCTCAAATACAAAAATCAAGAGAAACATGAAAAGATAAACAGGAAAGAGAAGCCTTAAGGAACTCACTAAAGTCGAACAGTTTACATTCCTACACAGAAAGATGTTATTTGTAACTCATGAGACCTTCCTCAGTGTTAGGGTAGTTAGAGGGAATCACATACATATACATATATATGTAGGGGTACATATATATGTGTATAATATATATATATGTGTGTGTGTATGTGGGTTTGTATGTGTACATGGATGGATGTGTGTATGTATATAAATACACACTGCAGGGTGAACTGAATATGAAGGGAGAATACCTAAAAACAAATTTACTATTGAGTAGAATGTACTAGGAGTAAGCAAAAGGAAGAGGTAGAGTGTAACAAATTATCTCACATAAAACAAGCAAGAAAGAGCTTTTCCATTGGAGAGGGAAGATGAAAGAAAATAAGTGAGCCTTACTCTCATGGGATTTGGCTTAAGGAGGGAATAACACACACTCAACTGGATATGAAAATGTATTTTATCCTGCAGGAAGGCAGGGGAAGGGGATAGGAGAGGGAAGATAATAGAAGGAGCAGCAAACTGGGGAAAGGGATAATCAGAAGCAAACATTATTGTGGGAGGACAGGTCAAGAGAGAGAATGGAAATGGAGAGCAGGATAGGACAGAGGCGAATGTGGCTAGTCCTTCACAACATAACTATTATGGAAGTATTTTGCATTGTCACACATGTATGACCTATATTGAATTGCTGGTTTTCTCAGTGAGGATGGGAGGGGAGGGAGGAAAGGAGAGAATATGGAACTCAAAGCTTTAATAATGAATGTTAAAAATTGTTTTAACATGCAACTGAAAAATAAGATATACAGGCAATGGGGTAGAGAAATTTATTTTGCCCTACAGGAAAATAGAGCGGAAGAGGATGGAAGAAGGGGGGGTGGTAATAGAAGGGAGGACAGACTGGAGAAAAGGGTGAATGGAGTGCATGCTGTCCTGGGGTGGGGGTTTGGGAGAGATAGGGAGAAAATTTTGAATTCAAATTCTTGTGGAAGTGAATGTTGAGAACTGAAAAATATATTAATTATATATTACAAAAAAAGAAAGCATATCTGTGTCTAATGATAGCCATCTTGAGGGGGATGGTGGAAGGAAAAAAAAGAAACTTGCATGATAACTATTATATATTTAAAGGAATAGCAAGTTGTACATAATAGATTTTTAGTTTCATTTCCAATCATCTTTTTTTATTATACTGTTATGGAGGTGCTTGTTTTATTCCATAAATTAAAAAAAAAATTTAAAATTTAAAAAATAAAGTCAAAGAGATTTTGCAGATAAATAGATTTAAAAGATGAATGAGAGTGAAGAGTTGAAGATGATTCAGGTTGTGTCTCTTGTGTGTGTGTTCGTCCTTCATTGCTGAAGAAGACCATGCCACCAGAGAAATAATGACATAACCTTCACTTGACTTGGTTTTGAGTGAGTGAGGGCTGTGCAGGTCACCAGCCTCACTTCTCCTCCAGAGCCATCTGAATCCAGTGGCCAGATATTCATCAAGATGACTGGAGATGACCCAGGATGAGGCAATTGGGGTTAAGTGACTTGCTCAAGGTCACATGGCTAGTGAGTGTCAAGTGTCTGAGGTGAGAATTGAACTCAGGTCCCCCTGACTCCTGCACTGGTGCTCTACCCACAGCACCACCTAGCTGCCCCCTAGGGAAAATTATCTCATAATCAGAGGGCCCAAGGAAATATTCACACAAATGAAGTAGAAAGAGCAGCTGACACATGAACTTCACTCTTATCTGAACTGGTCAAAGGAGGGATGAATACAGTATCTGTCTCTACACACACGTGCACTCACACACACACGATCACACACTCTGAAGTGGGTACAGAACTACATTTTACTCCACAGAAAAACATCATGGAGATGGGAAAAAGGGGAACTGGAGGGAGGGCAGATTAAAGTAGAAAAAGAGTAAAAAACAAACTAACTTAGAATGTACAGAATATTTACAGCAGCTCTTTTTTGAGGTAGCAAAGAAGTGGAAACTGAGGGGATAATTATCAATTGGCAACTAGAAGAATGATAGTGCCTTCAAAAGAAATAGAGGGGAGAGTTTGGGAGAAAAGATAATGAGTTCTGTTTTGAACATGTTGAATTTTAGATGACTGGAAGACATAGAAACTATTTATTTATGTTTCACCAACCCACATGTAAAGACCTTTGGTGGTTGCATATTGACTTAATTTTAAAAGGTAATGTTATATCTATTTTATTGTGGTTTCATTTATTTTTAAATATGTCCAAATTACATTTTAATCTGGTTTGGCCTATTTGGGAGTGTTGTGGGCCAGGCCCTTGGACCATGTGTCTGACACTTCTGCCAAAGGACATCCCAAGACCTGCATCTTCAACTACTTACAGAATGTTTCCACTTTAATTACTTACTGGTACCTCAAAATTAAAAAAACAGCAACCCAACCTTATTTCTTCCTGTCTGACCAATCCTTCTCAGTGTCTTTTGTTCACTTTTTAGCCATATCCTATCTGTAAAATATGAATGTATTTAGCTGTATGCTGATAAATCTTAACAACTTTGCATTAACAACTGATTTTCTGGGGGAAAAAATGCATTTCCAACATATTTTTAAGTTTAATCTGCATTAACATTTTCTCCATTGCTTTCTTATGTCTAGACAACCAAAAGGTTGTTGTGTTCATCCTTCGTTTTCCAAGAAGAACCTGATATCAGAGAAATAATGACATGACTTGCACTTGACTTGATGTTGAGTGAGGGAGGGCTGTGCAAGGTCACTAGTCTCACTTTCTCCTCCTGAGTCATCTGGGTCCAGTGGCCAGATATTCATCAGGATGACTGGAGATAGTCCAGGATGCAATGGGAGACCTTGGCTTTTTCAGGTACTCACTTAGAGGGAGGTAATGCCCATTGAGTGAATAGACCTCTTTAAGAAATGAACAAAAGAAAAAAATAACTAAATCATTCTGAGAGAGAAAGAGAAACGGTTACTAATCACTCTAAGCCAGCCAATCAAGCCCCAATTTGTAATATTTGCCTATTTCCCAGGTGGAAATGGTCACATTGAAAATTTAATTATCAGCTCTCGAGTTGCTGAGGTTGGTTCCAGCATATCCCTATCCCTGGATGTACTTCAGAGCTCTGTGTTGTAGTATTAGTAGTAGCCGCTGTTTCTGTTCAGTCTTGTCTGATTCTTCATGACCCCATTTGGAGTTTTTTGTTTGCCAAAGATACTGGTGTCGTTTGCCATTTCTTTTTCCAACTCATTGTACAGATGAGAAAAATGAGCAAACCGGGTAAGGGACTTGCCCAGGGTCACATAGCTACTATGTGTCTGAGGCTGAATTTGAACTCAGGAAGATGAGTCTTCCTAATTTCAGGTCCAGAACTCTATCTACTGTGCCATGTAGCTGCCTATCAGGGTTTTGTATTAGGCCTTATCTTCTTTTCTCAGTTAGTGATCTCATTGGATCCCTGGATTCAGTGACCAATTCTGTGCAGTTGACTCTAACATCTACGTATCAGTCTTTATTCCTCTCCTGAGATCTAACACTGCATCTCCACTGATAGCTAGACACATGACCTGGATGCTCCATAGGCACTGTAAACTCAATATATCCAAAATAGAGCTTATTCTCTTTCCCCCTAAACTTACCTCTTCCCACAACTTTCCTATTTTTGTTGAGATCAACACTGTTCTTTTAGTCACCCATGTTTACTATTTTAGTGTCATCAGTTTCACTCTCACTCTCCCATATTTAATGATTTTCAATATTCTGCATATTACATTTCATATCTCTTGCACCATTCACTCCTGTTGAACTTGAAGTTCCCTAGGATCTTAGATATTTTTCAGATATTCCACTATCTTTCTACGCTTGTCTTTCTAACCTTGTACTTGTGAAATTGATTTTTTGAACCCATGCCTAAGACTTTACATTTGTTCCTATTTAATTTTATTCATTTTGACTCAGTGTTTTAGACTTAAACTCTTTTACTGTGATCTGGTATGGTAGTTATTCTGTCTAACTTTGTCATATGCAAATTAGATGAAAGTGCTGTCTGCCCCTTTAATTTTCAAAGTCATTGACCAAAATGTTCAACAGCGAAGGGCCAACCACTGTTGAATCAAGGTTTAGTAATACCTGACCTGTTTACCTCCCAGGGCTGTTAGGAGGCTCAAACCAGATTGTACTGAAAGCATTTTGAAACTTTAAAATGCCATCCCAATAACTCACCATTATCAATCTTGGAGATCTTCATTGCCTATGTTATTTTTACCATTTCCTTTTATAAGTAATGCATCTAAAATCCTTTCCTTGCTAAGAAGAAACCCAACCTTTTGCAGGCCCAAATATTAGTAAGTGCGGATGTCAGACTTTCATAGGAAAAGCACCCCCGCAAAGTAGCAGGATTGGTTGGCAGGCCATCCACCCTCCCTCATCCCCCAACCCCAAATGCATACACTTCTGTAGAAAACACAATTCCTTCTTTGGCACCAGGAAACATTTTTTCTTCGATTCATTCTTCCAGCCCAGCCACTAGGCTCTGTTTATTCTGGCAAAGTTGGATAGTGACGTACAGGTGCCAGGAGGTTGTTGAACTTCCTGGATTCCTTATCATGCAGTTTACCCCACTGGGGAGAAGTTTAAGTGCTGATATATGCTAAAGTCAAGTCGTTAAGAAGTTTTGCAAACACCACTCCTGATTCCTGCCGAGGCACAGCATGCACTCTGTAGTAATGTTTAAGATTTAAAAATATATATATAATAGATAGCTTTACTAAATAAAATCGAAACTCCTCAGCTAGGCATTCAAGGTCCTCCAGAGTTATAACTAGCCTAGAGCAAACAGAGGTTTGCCCCAGAGTGCCTATATGGAGGGCAGTGGGGTCAAATGCTTTCTACCCATGGCACCAGCATACTCCACCTCACATTTCAGCACTAGCTCAAGCCATCATTGTGTGACCTAAACCACCTGATGGCTGTTCCCACCCTCAAACCACTGGCATCTCATGCTGTCAACTCTTTTTGCTCCAGTATAATATAAATATAAAGTATGTATAAATAAATATATGAAATATGAATATTTTAAATATAAAAATAGAAGTACATAAGTATATTATATTATATACAAATATATAAAATATGAATAATATAATTATAAAGTATAATAATAGAGCTGTGATTATCTCATCATGTTCATATGAACATGCAGCCTCCCTAAAGAAAGTAGGAGAATTGGCCTTCATGGTACGGTTCTAGGGGGAGAGGGTGAGGCTGAAAAATGTCCCTTTGTCAGTCATGCAGGTCTTCCACTAATACACAGTTTTTTAAAAATTCAAATGGTTCTAAAAGGTCTATAAAAAATCTGTATATCTGTATGTCTATGCATACACACATTTATACATATATAAACATCATACATGTACACAGGTACATGTATATGTACACGGTTTATATATTCATTATTTGGGTTACATATACATATGTGTGCATATATACTCACATATATATATGTGCATACACATATCCTTCCCTCTGGAGTGGCAAGACATGAAAGATCATTAACATACTTTGGTACCTATGAACCATGAGACCAATTTAGGACTGAAAGGGAATTTTAAAATCAATTTCAACCCCCTTTTGCACATAAGAAAACTGATAACTTGAGAAAATTGTGCCCAGGTATCAAGTAAAAGAGCCAAAATTCTCAGTTTTCTATCTGGGATTTCCTGGAGAAAACCTTACTAAAGGACAGACAATAGCAGATCTGTTATCAGCCATTCCTGGAGTTTTGCTTAAAAGAAGTCAAGGAGGTCCTCTACTGCTTCATTCAGGGCTCTCCACTAGAGCACAATTAGTAGCAGACATCATACTCCCTGGAAGGAGTCTTGCTTTGGGGGAGAAGAGGGGAGACCTGAGTGGTGTGTTTTAGTGGCAGTGAAGCTGGGCATCCAATAGCAAAAGGCCATTGGTTTTGGATGCAGGGATATGGTTCATGGTTTATTTTATCCACAGCATCCACAAGTATGGTGCTCATTAAGGATTTTCCGCTTTGATTGATTAATGTAGATGTGGTCTTTAAAATGAAAATACTGACCTGGGAAGTACTTTTGTAACACAGAGGAGGGAAACGGAACCTACAAGTTCCCAAGAAGATAAATGAAAATAAGAAAGCATTTATTAAGTATCTACCATATACCAAACATCATGCTAATTGATGAAGATACAAAGAAAGACAAAAAAGTCTTTGCTCTCAAGTTGCTCCCAGTCTAAAGGAAAGACAACAAAACAACTATGTACAAACAGGCTATGTTGTTGTTCACTTGTTTCAGTTGTGTCCAACTCTTTGTGAGTCTACTTTTTGGGTTTTCTTGGTAAAGATGCTGGAATGGTCTGCCTTTTCTTCTCCAGCTCATTTTAGAGATGAGAGGTCAAGGTCACAGAGGTTTACAAAGCTAGTAAGTGTTGGATTTGAACTTAGGAAGATGAGTTTTTCTGACTCTGCAATTGAAATCTATCCATTGCACCATCTAACTGCTCCACAAACAAGCTATGGACAAAATAAATTGGAGATCATCTCAGAGGGAAGGCACAGAGATAAAGACAATGCCAACGGCTTCTTGCAAAGGGTAGTACTTTGGCCAAGACTTGTAGGAAGCCTGTCTGTCTATCTGTGTTTGTCCTTCATTTTTGAAGAAGACATGAGAAAAACGATAGCATGACTTGCACTTTACTTTGTTTTGAGTGAGAGAGGCCAGGAGGAGACAGGAGAGAGTTCCAGTTCTGGGGGAAAGTTGGTGAAAATGCAGAGAGTTAGGATACAAGGTTGGAGGTTTCAAGAAAGGCTTCATCCAGAAGGTAGTAGTTGAGTTGCCTTAAAGGAAGAGAGGGAATCTATGATGGGGAAATCCATGTATGTGGGACTTGGGGGGGATGATCTGCTGTGTGTTTAGTGAGCAGAGATCAATTTGACTGGTATGAGCAGAGTATGAGAGGAGGAGCAATGTCCAATGTGGTTGGAAAGATAAATTTGGGAAGTTTATGAAGGTCTTTACAAGCACAAGCAGCAGAGTTTGTAGTTTATCTTAGAGGTAATAAGAAGCAATTGGAGTTGATTGAGTTGGGAGTCACATGATCAGATCTGTGCTTAAGGAAATTACTTTGGCAGCAATGGTAGGATAGTCTAGAGTGGGGAGAAACTAGAGACCCAAAGGCCAATTAAGAGGTTCTTGCAATAACTTAGGCGAATGGTGATGACAGCTTGAAATAAGGGATAGTTATGTGAATTGTTTATCCTTCATTCTCAAAGAGGACCAATGACATTAGGAAGGTGATGATGTCTTGACATGCAAGTGACTTGGATTTAAGCAAGACAGAGCTCTGCAAGGTCATCAGCCTCATTCTCTCCTCAGGAGCACTGGGGTCCAGCAGCAAGACATACGTCAAGAAAACTGGTGATGGGCCAACAGCTGTGTGAATGGAGAGAACATGGCAGATACAAAAGACATGGAAGTGGAAACCTCAAGAGGGGCCAACTGATTAAAAATGTAGAGTGAGAGAGAATGAGAAGATTAGGATGACGCTAACCTTGGCAGAGTGGAAATTATATCTGACAGAAATAGGGATGTTTGGGAACAGGGAAAGGATTTTGGAGGTTGGGGGTCAGTGAGATACTAAGTTCAGTTTTGGACATAAAAGAATACTGGCTCTGGAGTCAGAGGATCTGGGTTCAAATACTGCCTCTGATATTTACTACTTGTGCAACTTTGGGCAAGTCACTTAACTTTTCTAGGCCTCTTTTTTTAATTATTAATTTTATTTATTTTCAGTATTCTATAATCACTACCATATAACTTAGATTTTTTTCCCTCCCTTCCTCCTATCTTCCCCCTCCCTCCCCAAGACAACATAAATTTTATATAGGTTCTACACATACATTCCTGTTAAATACATTTTTACCATAGTCATGCTGTATAGAAGAATTGAAATGAATGGGAGAAATCATATAACAAACCAAAATATAATACAAAAGAAAATGATCTGCTACATCCTATGATTGAATTCCATAGTTCTTTCTCTGGGTGTGGAAGGCATTTTGTGTTAAAAGACCATGGGGAATTTTTTTAAGTCCTTGCATTGCCATGAAGTTCCAAGGCTACCAGAAAAAACTCTCGCACACTGTGGTCGTTGCTGTGCACAAAGTTCTCCTGGTTCTGCTCCTTTTGCTGAGCATCAGATCATATAAGTCTTTCCAAGGCCTGTTTTCTTGACTGTAAAATGAAGGAAGTTAGACTAGAAGATCCTGAGACCCCTTCAAGTTCTGGATCTGTGATTCTGGGCAAAACTAACTAAAGACTAAATTGTAGACCCTGGGTTCACTCGCCCCATGCTCTAGACAATGGAGCTCCTTTGTATGACCTCCTGCTAGTACTGACAGTTTGCAAAACCTTTTTACATTATTCAGTTGTTCTTTGTGACCTGATGGACCATAGCCTTCCAGGCCCTTCTATCCTCCAAGTCTGCCCAAGGGACTATTAAGTAGTTCAGAGTACTTAGAGACCTCACTTCACCTCCAGGAAGCTGAGACATCTTAGGTTAGATGGTGTCATAGGGAAAAAGTTCCCCTCAGGCATTATTGGTTAGATAAAAAATGTTCTGAATCTAGGCCCATTTCATGCCCTCAGGGTGGTCTTACTCATTTCCTTTACTTCCTAACCACTGAACAACACATCATCCTTTGTGTAGGAAGAGGATGCTGAATTTTGCTTGAGTTGTTCTTCCAGTATTGGAGGGTAGGTCAGATTAGGCCATGGACACTATCTTATCTTTCTCCCTTGGGACCTAGACACTAAGGACATTGGACAAGGATTGTTCATGGTTTTGTGTTTTTTTTTTGTATACCCAGTGCTTAGCCACACAGTGCCTGGCACATAGCCATTATTTCACAAATGCTTGTTTATTGATTGATTGATTACTATCTAGCCAGGTTTAGGGATCAACTCTGTAAATATAGAAGAGTGAACTGGCCAAACTGGCTCTCTGTCCTTGGCATCATTGACACAACTCTCTCATTCACTAACCTAACCAGCCACAGACTAAACCCACAAGTTAGGATCCTCCAGCCTCCGTATCCTTGTAAATCCTTGCCTTTCCTAACTCCCAAGTCTTTCCCTTTTGCAGGTCAGGAAATTTGAGGTTAAGGACACTGAGCACATTGCAGGGCTGTCAGCCACCCTCTAAATTTTGGCACCCTTGGACAAAGCCTTAGTTCCTCACTCTAGTTAAGGGTGTTTTTTGTTTTTTTGGCACAATAGAAGACTGCTTCTCTGGAGCTACTAAGTCATGAAATGGATAGAGTGCTGACTCTGAAGTCAAGAAGGCTGGAGTTTAAATCCTACCTTAGACACTTTCTAGCTGCTTAACCCTGGACAAAGTAATTCAACCTCTCTTATCTTCAGGTACCTTATCTGTAAAATGAGGGCAATAATAGAACCCATCTCACAGAGCTGTTAGGATCAGCTATGATAATATGTGTGAAGTGCTTGGCAAACCTTAAAAGAGCTTTGTGAACGTTACATATCTTTGAGATGAGGTGGTGGTGGAAGTGATGGTGGTTACTCTTTGATCCTCAATTTCTTTATCTGAAAAATGGCCATGATAATAGCACCTATTAACAAGACATCAGGTTGCTGTGAGATCAAATAAGATTATATGTATAAAGCATTTTACAAGTCTTAAAGTAGAGCAGTATGAATTATCAGCATTAGAATGAACAGAATCCAAAGTAACAGAGGTATAGAGGTTAGTTGGAGACTGCAGAGAAAGCAAAGGAGACAAACTGAGGTACAAACCTGCTTCTCTGGTCACATTCCAGGATACTTGTATGGAAGGAAGGAGAATGAGATGGTAGGAAGAGAAAAAAAGTGGGACTCTGTGTGTGTGTGTGTGTGTGTGTGTGTGTGTGTGTGTGTGTGTGTGTGTGTATGATTTTCCCTTTTGGATTATTCATGCTATTCCTCCTTCTGGACATAAGAAGTGGACTGGCACTACTTTGTTCCCTCCTGGGTGAGGCTGTCAGCCACTTCATCTTTGCTGTGGTATCTCCACCTGGTCCTCAGTCCTGTCTGCCCTGATCTCCCCTTTAGTTTTGTGTGATATATCGTCTTTCCCCTTGGCCCATGTGGTCCATCCTATATGAAAACAGCATCCCTTTTCCATATATGCTCCACGAATCCTTGTGTATAAGAGAGGAAGCTGCTGAATCAGCTTCTCTTGGTGTAGGATGACTGAAGTACCACCCGTGTGTAAGTATGCTTTGATTTTCCAAAGAAAATGGGAGCTTTTAGAGATTAGGAATTATGGTTTATCCTACCCTTGTATGTCCCATTGTATCACTTGGATTAAAGAACATTGAGTGTATGTGTATACATATATAATTATTCAATTCCATTTTATAAGTAGTATCATTTACCTATGTTATTTAAGGTACTCAACTAGGCACCAGGGATATAGAGATGAAAAATGGCAATTTTTAACTCCAAAAGAGATTCAGTCTATAAGAGGCAGCTGAGTGGCACAGATGATAGACCACTGAGTCTGGAATCAGGAAGACTCAAGTTCAAATCCAGCCTCAGACACTTATTAGTTGTGTGACCCTGGGCAAATCATGTAAACCTTTCTTTGCCTCTGTCTCCTCATCTATAAAATAGGGATAATGATGGCACCTACCTCCCAGGGTTGTTGTGAAGATCAAATGAGATATTTGTAAAGTGCTTACTATAGTGCCCAGCACATAGTAGGCACTTAATAAGTGCTTGTTTCCTTCCTTTCTGGGGAAGGGAAGATAAGGCAAGTACAAAGATAAATATGATGTGAAGTAGACTGGAGGTCAAGGAGATAACCAAACATGTTCATTAAAGTTTAAGCAGGGAAGAAAACACTTTAAGTTGGTAGAGATCAGGGAAAGCTTCATGGAAGAAGGACTCCCTAAATTAAACCTTGAAGGAGAAGGATTTTGACAGGGCAACATAGAGAGAAATTCCAGGCAGGGGAGATAGATGGTCTGTTGAAACGTATATAGGAAATATAATTTATATATAGAAATACATACAAATATAGGAATGGGCAGGGCAGCTAGTAGCAGTTTGGCTAAGATATTCAGTTTGTCAAGAGAAGTAGGGGACTCTGACTCTGTGAACCCTTTGTGGTTCCCCATTGCTTACTAAATATAATAAATATTCTACAGCCCAGCATTCAAAGCCCTCTACAATATGGCTCTAAGCTACCTTTCCAGTCTTATTGGATACTACTCTACCTACATTCTATCTTCTAGCTAAAGCATACTGCTACCCCTCCCTATCTCACATTTTTAAAAAAAAACCTGTACTTTCTTGATTGACTGGAATATATTTCCCTACCCCTTTGTCTTTTAAACACATTCTTTATCTTTTAAAATCATTCCCTTCCTTAAAGAAGCACTTAGAAGTCAAGTGGGTCTGGCAAGGAAGACCTGAGTTCAAACTCAGCTCTTCCACTTCCTAGTTATGTGAGCTTGGGAAAATAAACAAATTTAAAAAGCCTTTTTTTCATTCTGCATCCTAGTTTTTTTTTTTTATTATGGGTATTTTTTCTCTTCTTTTTAAAATAATTTTTTTTTTTTCCAATTGCATGTAAAAACAGTTTTTAACATTTGTTTTTAAAAACTTTGAGTTCTAAATTCTCTCCCTTCCTCCCTTCTTTTCCTTACCTGAGATGGTAAGCAATCTAATATAGGTTATACATGTTGCATCCAAGTTTAAAAAAATACCCATAAACTCCACCATTTGTAACAGTTTGGAAAAATTGTATTGATCCTAACTATCTATATGATCATCTCTCTCTTACTTTCAAATGCTTAGGATGTTGGACAGCTCCCTATCATGCCAAAATCCAGCAGAAACACTACTTGGCTTCCCCACCAAACTCCCACACACCACCTAAAACCAAACCAGGAGTGAGAAAAAAGAAGGTAGGATTGATTAAATTTCTTTGTTTGCTTCATTTTTATGTGGTTTTTATTTGGTTTAATTTTTATTTATTTATTTATTATTTTATTATTATTATTATTTTTTTTAAATTAAATTTATTTATTTAACTTTTAACATTCATTTTCACAAAATTTCAGGTTACAAATTTTCTCCCCTTTTATCCCCTCCCCCCCCCAAAAACCAAGCATTCTAATTGCCCCTATGACCAATCTGCTCTCTCTTCTACCATCCCTCTCTGCCCTTGTCTCCATCTTCTCTTTTGTCCTGTAGGGCCAGATAGCTTTCTATACCCCTTTATATGTATTTCTTATTTCCTAGTGGCAAGAACATTACTCGACAGTTGATCCTAACACTTTGAGTTCCAACTTCTTTACCTCCCTCCCTCTCCACCCCTTCCCTTTGGAAGGCAAGCAATTCAATATAGGCCAAATCTGTGTAGTTTTGCAAATGACTTCCATAATAGTTGTGTTGTATAGGACTAACTATATTTCCCTCCATCCTATCCTGTCCCCCATTACTTCTATTCTCTTTTGATCCTATCCCTCCCCATGAGTGTTGACCTCAAATTGCACTCTCCTCCCCATGCCCTCCCTTCTATCATCCCCCCCACCTGCTTATCCCCTTCTCCCCCACTTTCCTGTATTGTAAGATAGGTTTTCATACCAAAATGAGTGTGCATTTTATTCTTTCCTTTAGTGGAATGTGATGAGAGTAGACTTCATGTTTTTCTCCCACCTCCCCTCTTTATCCCTCCACTAATGAGTCTTTTGCTTGCCTCTTTTATGAGAGATAATTTGCCCCATTCAATTTCTCCCTTTCTCCTCCCAATATATTTCTCTCTCACTGCTTGATTTCATTTTTTTTTTAAGATATGATCCCATCCTCTTCAATTCACTCTGTGCACTCTGTCTCTATGTATGTGTGCGTGTGTGCATGTGTGTGTGTGTGTAATCCCACCCAGTACCCAGATACTGAAATGTTTCAAGAGTTACAAATATTGTCTTTCCATGTAGGAATGTAAACAGTTCAACTTTAGTAAGTCCCTTATGACTTCTCTTTGCTGTTCACCTTTTCATGCTTCTCTTCATTCTTGTGTTTGAAAGTCAAATTTTCTTTTCAGCTCTGGTCTTTTCATCAAGAATGCTTGAAAATCCTCTATTTCATTGAAAGACCAATTTTTCCCCTGAAGTATTATACTCAGTTTTGCTGGGTAGGTGATTCTTGGTTTTAGTCCTAGTCCCTTTGACTTCTGGAATATCCTATTCCATGCCCTTCGATTCCTTAATGTAGAGGCTGCTAGATCTTGTGTTATCATGATTGTATTTCCACAATACTTGAATTGTTTCTTTCTAGCTGCTTGCAATATTTTCTCCTTGACCTGGGAACTCTGGAATTTGGCCACAATGTTCCTAGGAGTTTCTCTTTCTGGATCTCTTTCAGGTGGTGTTCTGTGGATTCCTTGAATATTTATTTTGCCCTCTGGTTCTAGAATCTCAGGGCAGTTTTCCTTGATAATTTCATGAAAGATGATGTCTAGGCTCTTCTTTTGATCATGGCTTTCAGGTAGTCCCATAATTTTTAAATTGTCTCTCCTGGATCTATTCTCCAGGTCCGTTGTTTTTCCAAGGAGATATTTCACATTATCTTCCATTTTTCCATTCTTCTGGCTTTGTTCTATGATTTCTTGCTTTCTCATAAAGTCCTTAGCCTCCATCTGTTCCATTCTAATTTTGAAAGAACTATTTTCTTCAGTGAGCTTTTGAATCTCCTTTTCCATTTGGCTAATTCTGCTTTTGAAAGCATTCTTCTCCTCATTGGCTTTTTGAACCTCTTTTGCCAATTGAGTTAGGCTAGTTTTCAAGGTGTTATTTTCTTCAACATTTTTTTGGGTCTCCTTTAGCAGGGAGCTGATCTGCTGTTCATGCTTTGACTTCATGTCTCTCATTTCTCTTCCCAGCTTTTCCTCCACCTCTCTAACTTGATTTTCAAAATTCTTTTTGAGCTCTTCCATGGCCTGATCCCATTGGGTGGGCTGGGACACAGAAGCCTTGATTTCTGTGTCTTTGCCTGATGGTAAGCATTGTTCTTCCTCATCAGAAAGGAAGGGAGGAAATGCCTGTTCACCAAGAAAGCAACCTTCTATAGTCTTATTTCTTTTCCCTTTTCTGGGCATTTTCCCAGCCAGTGACTTGACCTCTGAATATTCTCCTCACACCTACCTCACCTCCTGATTCTCCCAGCCAGCGTTTGGGGACTGAGATTCAAATGCTGCTTCCAGCCTCAGGGCTTTTGGCAGGGGCAGGGCTGCTATTTAGTGTGAGATTAAGTTCAGATGCTCAGGTCGGGGCAGGGCCGCCTCTCAGGCTCAGTTCCCTCAGGGAGTTTATGCACAGACCTTCAACAATGGATCCAGGCTTCTGCCTGCTTGGGGAGCCCCGGTCTGCCGCAGCCCCTCAGCTTCTGCCTCCCGAGGGGGCCCAAGCCATGGGGGCACCCCACTCCCCCCTCTACCCGCCAAAGAGACTCTCTCACCGACCCCCGTCACCTGTGGGTGGAGGGACTTGTGCGGCCACTGGAGATCCCGTCCCTGAAGCCTGCTCAGATCTGTTCCTCTCGGTGCCGCGGCCGTGGCAGGGCTGTACTCAGCTCCCACTCCCGGTGCCCAGTCTGCAGCGCGAAGGACCTTTTGCGAGAGGTTTGCAGGTCTCTCTGGAACAGAAATCTCCCTCGCTCCAATGTTCTGTGGCCTCTGGGTGCAGAATTCACCGTGAGTTACTTCTTTTTAGTTGTTCTATGGGTTGTGCGTTCGGAGCTATGTGTATGTGCGTCTTTCTACTCCGCCATCTTGGCTCCGCCCACCTTGGTTTAATTTTTTTTTTTCAGCTAATGAGCATTTATTTTCTCCCTTCCAACCCTCCCAATTAAAAGAAAAGAAACAAAACTCATATGTAACTGAGCAAAATAAATTTCCTTATTGATTATGTTAAAAGCAATATGTCTCATTCTTCACCCTGAGTCTGTCTCTTCTCTGTAAGAAAGTGAAGAAACATGCTTCACTAGTACTCTGGAACAGGGAAGTTGATCCCATTACTCAAAGGCCTGTGTCCCAATTTCCTATCCACCCTGTCTGATTGATGAATTAATTGCTTTGTTTTTGTTTGGGGTTAGATTTGAGCATGCCTTCCTTTACTCCCTGCTCCAGTTCTGTGCTTATTTCCCTTTAAGGGTTTCTCACCTCCTGGGACAGGTTTTCATTTTGACCCAAGTCCCTTCAGAAAAACCTTAGTGATTGTGTGATAGAGAGGTCCCAGGATTGGCCCAGGATATAGCACAGAATGGTGTGTCCCACTTCCACCAAAGATCTTGTTCTTTTTGCCTTTCTTTCACTTGCTCTGGGGAGAGCCAGGGCTCTCCTGAGGAACAGCTCTGGGTCAGGGAGGCTTGGAAGGAAAGCTGTATCGAGAGAAACTGGAGAACCAAGGAATTGTTTGGGCTCAGGCAGACTGCCCAGTGACTCAGCACTCTGCCTGCTGACGGTGGGATGAAAAGCCTGCTGGGCATTACAGTGGACAGGAAGCTGGGAGAAGGAGCTCACTACAATGGTAACCTGAAGGATTGCCTCTGTCTCCCCTTCTCTTGGATCCCACTGAAGACTTCTGGTTGCCAGTTCTAAAACAACCACTGCAAGCAACTGAAGGGGGGTGGGGCATCAATCCAAATTATCTCTCTTACCCCGAGGCCTCGGGGAAAGGCCCCCAGATCCTACTCTAGACTCTGCAAGCAATGGAGTGCAGAAGTGGCTCTAATCAATCAATCTTTCTCAAAAGTATGATTTAATTGGAAGGGTTCCAGATTCAAAGCCAGAGGATTTAGTTTAAATCTTAGGTTCTCTGACTTCTTAGCTGTGTGACCTGGGTCAATTTCCCTCACGTGTAAAACAAAAAGGTTAGACTGCATGATCAGCTTCTAAAGTCAATGATGCTCTGTCTCTGACTTTTGTCGCCACTCCCACCTAGCCTTCCTGGTTCGAGCCCTGATTACCTGCTTGTTGATGACCTCAGGAGCACTTAATGAACCCCTTGGGCCTCAATTCCATTATATTCCACATTCCTTATTTCCCACTGCCAGTCCATTCTACCCTTCACTATAAAATTAATTCCTCTGTTCAAGACCCTCTAATGGATCCCTATTGTCAATGGAGGTGGATGAGATGAGGTATAAAACAGTGGTTCTTTACCTGGGTTACATGAACTTGTCTTTTAAAAATATTTTGATAACTGTATTTCAGTATTATTGGTTCCCTTTGTAATCCTATATATTTTGTTTGATGCATTTGAAGACATTATTCTGATGAGTCTGTAAGCTTCACCAGACTACCTAAGGGATCCATGACACAAACAAGGTGAAAAGTTTGTGGGATGGCTAGGTGAGGCAGCACACACCTATAATCCCTGCTGCTGTGGAAGCTGAGGAGGCTTGTGGATCACTGGAGCTTGAGAGATGCTTCAGCTAGCTTAGCTCTTTCGATGTCTTCATTAAGTCCGATGTCAATAGCTGGGGTAGGAATAGATATACATTATATATATTGTATTATATAATTAATAATATTATTAATTATATATAATATATTATATTAATAGATAATAAATAATATTATTAATTAAAATAATAATAACAATGTTAAATAATATATTATATATAGATATATATTGATATACATAGATATATTGAGATAAATATATATGGATATATATATATACATATATATATATCCAGTCTCAAAAAAGAAAGAGGGAGACAGACAGAGACAAAGAGACAGAGACAAAAAGAAAAGAAAGAGAATAAAAGATAAGTGAAGAGAGAGGAGAGAAAAGAAGAGATGAAGAGAGGAGAGGAGGGGAGAAGAGGGGAGAGAAGAGAAGAAAAGGAGAGGAGAAGAGAAGAAGGTAGAGGTGTGCAACCCAGAGGAATCCCCTTAACCTCAGTTTCCTATTCTTGCCTCTGTATTTTGACTCCTTTTCCTTCTATCTGAGATTCCTTCCCAGCCTGCTGGTTTCTTCCCATTGAAATTCCACCAGTCTCCAAAGGTCAGGTCAAGTTCTCATTTCTCCAAGAAGCCTTCCCTGATTTCTCTGGACCAGACCATGCTGACCTCTAAACTCTCCTGGAGAACATTCAAGCACTGGGTGGTACTTTATCTAGTACTGTTTCTTTATCTCTTCATGTGTGTTTATCTTGCCTCCCCCTCTTAGGCTGTCAGTTCCTTTGGGGTGGAAGCTGTGCCTCTTCCTTCTCTGTTACTGCTACAGCATCTGGCCCTGAACCTCAATAGGTCCTTAGTAAATACTTGTTTGGTTGCCTAATCTGAAAACCATTTATTTGATTTTAAATTGCAGTTGGAGGCATTTATCAGGTAGGTACACTCTCATGAAAGAGGGAAGCATTCACACACTGGTTTCCTCCCAATTAAAGCTGAAATGTCTACAATGGGAAGCCTAGACTCCAGCTGGGCAGTGTATGCAGGAGAAGGCAATGAAAAGGGCATGGATACTTTGCAAAGCACATTGATTCCGCTTATGACTGGTGGAGAATTCACAATGATTTGCTCTTCAGAGTGAAACTGCCTCCTCATTCACCCACTTTCACCTTTTTGTAACTCAACCTATTGTAGGGGAAAGGAGGCTACTTGGAGTAAAATATCTTTTGTAACCTTGAATAAATCACTAAACTTCTCTGAAGCTCAATTTCCTCATCTGTAAAATGGGGATAACGACACCTGCACTTTGAACTCACAGAGTTGCTGTAAGGATTGAAGAAGATAAATTGTTGAAAGAGCTTTGAAAAAAGAAAAGGAGCCTTGAAACCAGAAAGCACTTTATAAATGTGAGTTATTATTATTGTGACACATCCTTCTGGTGGTGGAGTGCTGGGTCCCCCAGAGCAGGTGGATGAGGAAGGCTCTAGATCAGAGGAATCAAGAGATGACTGCTCCCAGAGAGACCACCATGGAATTTTAATTCAAGAATGACCCATGGAGAGGCATCTGTTTGCATCTGGTTTTGCATCTCATGCAAATCATAAGCAATTACTTCTACTGGATCAGAAGCTTGCCCTCCCATCTATTTCAAATTCCAAGGAAGTAGCCTTTGAGGAAATTCTACTGGAATCTATTATCATAAAAAGTTAAACCACAGGGACCTGATAACTGCGTTCTCTGGGTTATCTGCTGATAGCCGTCCATTCTCTCCAAAGTGGGATGCTCAGTTGTTCTCAGCCGTAGGCTCCCTGTCCTGGTGCACTGACTGTCTGGTGGGCCTTCCACCAGGTTACTCTGAGCCAGTAAGGTTCCTATTCTCTCCTGAAATCAGTTCTTTTCCTTTTGCATCCATCAGTTTCACGTCCCCTGGATCATCCCTTATGATGAATTTGAGTTTTCAAGACAGTCAACCAAATGTGGTAAGCCCTTTCCAGAGGAGATCTGGTAAATCTTCAACAATCTGCCACTCTGAAAAAAAAAGTGTATCTGACATACTTTACAGTTACATTATTTTTAAAAGTTAGTCAATAAGCATTAGATGCAAGGTACTGTACTAAAATCTGGGGCTATAAAGAAAAGCAAAAATAGTCCCTCCCCTGGAAAATCTCTCTTTCTAAAGGGGGAGATAATAAGTAAACAATTACGTACATGCAGGATACATACAGGATGATTCAGAGATAATCTAAGAGGGAAGGCATTAGCAGTTGCAGGGCCTAGAAAAGACTTTCCATCTTCTAGTTCCCCTCCATTTCCTCCCTCCCTCCCTCCCTTCCTTCCTTCCTTCCTTCCTTCCTTCCTTCCTTCCTTCCTTCCTTCCTTCCTTCCTCCCTCCCTCCCTTCCTTCCTCCCTCCCTCCCTCCCTTCCTTCCTTCCTCCCTCCCTCCCTCCCTCCCTTCCTTCCTTCCTTCCTTCCTTCCTTCCTTCCTTCCTTCCTTCCTTCCTTCCTTCCCTCCTTCTTTCCTTCCTTCTTTCTTCCTCCTCTACTTCTTTCTTTCTTGTTTTAAATATTTTATTTTTCCTCCAATTACATGCAAAAACAATTTTTAACATTCACTTTTTTTTTTTTTTTAAGTTTTGGGTTCCAAATTCTATCCCTCTTTCCCTCCCTCCCTTCCTCACTCCCTGGAACAGTAAGTAATCTGATAGAGGTTATTCATGTGCGTTTAATTTGCATTATTAATATTTTCTCCATCACTTTAAAAAATCTAGACAATCAACAAAATAATAAATCAAGCTTTGATTTAGAGCATTTTCCAAATTTCATGTAATAAATGCTCACATTGAAAACTGAACAATTAGCTCTAGGGAGTCAATAGGAGCTGGCTCCAGTACATCATTGGCCCTTTTTCCTATCTGAGGAAATAGGAGAAACCAAGGCACAATGGAAGGAGTGCTGGATTTGGAATTAGATAACTTGGATTCGATCTGAGCCACTTGCTCCTTGTGTGATGTGGGCGAGTCTTATAAGCTTTCTGGGCCTCAGTTTCCTAATCTATATAAATTGGTTGGACAAGTTTAGGAGTTCTTAACCTTTACTTGTGTCATAAACCCCTTTGAAAGTCCGATGAGGCCTATGTACCTTTTCTCAGAATAATGTTTTTAAATATACAAAATAGAACATATAACACTACAAAGGAGACCAATTATATTGAAATATATTATCAAAATATTAAAAGCACAAATTCAGGGATCCTCTGAGGTCTAGTCATAGAGTGCTTGGAGGTCTACAGATCCTGGGTTAAGCACCCATGGCTAGCTGATCTTTTCTCTTTTCTTTTTTGTTTTGGAGGCAATTGAGGTTAAGCGACTTGCCCAGGGTCGCACAGCTAGTAAATGTCTCAGGTCAGATTTGAACTCAGGTGTTCCTGTTTCCAGGGCTGGTGCTCTATCCACTGAACCACCTTGTTTGTCCCTAGCTAATCTTTTTAAAGTCCTTTCCAGATTTAAATCTATGATCTTCAGAGTCTCATGCTTCATGTCTTAGAAAAAGGAGTCTGTGGCTGGGGGTCAGGTCCTCTGATGCTTACCTGTGTGGCCTCAGGCAAGTCATGTAACTTCCCTGTTTCCTCTGTAAAATGAAGAAGCTGGATTAAATGGATTCATAAGGTTCCAGCCTGCTCCAGATCTATATTCTTATGAAGAGACTCCTGTTTTCTAACTCTAGCTCTGCCACACTCCATTATCTGTGACTTTAGGAAAGCCAACTAATCTCTCTAGGACATAGTTTCCTCATTTGTAAAATGTGCCTAGTAATATCTTTCCTTCTCTACTTCAGGTGTTACTGCGAAGATCAAACAAAATGAAATTAGATAACATATGAAAACCAAACTGAAAGTTAAAAGGATTATACACTTCATTGTTGCTGTTGTCACTACCAATCCAATTTTGCACTTAGCAGACGCTAGATAAATGTCTTTTTTTGTTGTTTCTCAATTATATAGCTGACTCTTTATGACCTTGTTTGGAGTTTTCTTGGCAAATATACTCGTGTCTCCAGTATTATGTCATTTCTTTCTCCAGTTCATCTTACAGGAGAGGAAACTGAGGCAAATGGGTTAAGTGACTTTCCCAGGGTCCCACAACTAGGAAGTGTCTGAGGCCAGATTTGAACTCAGGAAGGTGAGTCTTCCTGACTCCAAACCAGGAACTCTATCAAATTTAATTTAATTAATTTAATAACTAAAAAGCCCATCTTAGCATCCACAATCTGCTACATAAATATCCAGCATCCTAGTCTTGTAAAACTGAATAAAAGGAGTTAATACATAACATATTGTTTCCTGGGCTGTAAGAATTAGCTCTGCACCCAGGAACATTCCTGACTGTGAGCCAGTTTTGCTTACTGAATCTCTGATCTGGCCACCACAGAAGAATGCCTGGGGCTATTTGCATCCTTCTTCCTTTTCAGTTCCTTCTTTTTGAAGTGAGTTGAAGTCACCTGGTTGGCTGCTGTATGGTAGCCCAGAATTGCCTCCTGAGACTTTGGATCAAGGCTGGCTGTTGACATACAATGTTATACCCAAGAGACCATGCATGTTTTAAAATCCCATGTTAAAAAAATAAATAGTTTCATTATGCAAGTATTCTACTTGCCCTCCAACTCTTTTTTAAAAAACTTAATATCTGCCTTCCTCCCATCCCCAATTTCCTATACCAGATGTCACTTTAGACCATGAGCTAATTGTTAATCCGAAATGTTTTTTTTTTGTCTAGATCAAGAATCATTTTTGAGAAGTGAGTTCAGAGGGAAAAACAACATTAGAAACTGATAAACTGTGTAATTTAATGTGTGTCCCCAAGGCAAGAAGGGTTTTTAATATTCATGGCACCTGTTGTGTTTAGAAAAGTCCCTACAGGTTTATTTTTGGAATTTCAACTAAGAATCAGCACTTGATATTAAAGAACTGCCCTGGATTTATTGGCCCTTTCACTACTCAACGAGGTTCAATTCAAATCAACAAATTCTGGCCCAAGTCATCTCTCCCTACGACATTGTGTTAACTTCCTCACTGGGCCCCCTGCCTCAGGTCTCTGCCCCTCCAACCACAGCTGCCAAAGTTCTGACCATGTCACTCCCCTGCTCAGGAGGTTACAGGGGCCCCCATTTGCTTTGAGGATAAGGTATAAACTCTTCATTTCTTCTTCTCAAACTCTTCCTAACCAGATTCCAGCCAGGCTTTCCAGCTTTGCTGGACATTACTCACCTTCATGCACTGTACAGCCTAGTCAAATGGCCCACTTTCTGTTTCTGGAATTTGGCACTCCATTTCTCACCTCCATCCCTTTGCATAGGCTGGTCCCTTACCTGGAATCAACTTCCTCCTCATCTCTGCCTCTAAGGGTTGAATTGACAATTAAAAGTATTTCCTGACTACCTGACTACTTTCTCTGTAACTGGTCTGGCCGACCTAGGGGGCAGATAAGAAATATAAGTCATTGTCCCTTATACAAAAATAGTTTGGGAGACACTTAGGAAGAAGGTGGCAATGTACGATGACCATATAGCTGGTGCAGATCATAAACAGTGTAATGAGCTTAGGGAAAGAGAGACTCATATGTGTTAGAGTTAAAGAAGGCTTAATAGAATTGTTAGAATGTATTAGAATTAAATAAGTCTTCATAGAACACATGGGACTTAAGCTGGGCCTTCAGGGATATATTTCCATTTATATAAACCTCTAAAAGACCTGGGCAAGTCCCTTGACTTCTCTAAGACTATTCATTGCAGAGTAAGTGCCTATCCGCATTGGTAGAGGGCTTTCTTTACTGGGAGTTCCTTATACCAATTAAACGATAGGTCTGGGACCACCAAAAAAAATCCCAAAACAAAACAACCTCCCTCTCCCAAACCAGAAAGTTTCTCTAGAACTAGAAAGCATTTTACATATATTATCTTGTCCAATCCTCACAACTCTGCCAAACTCTCATTTCCATAGGGTTTTTACAAAGCCCTTTCCTCACAACAATCCTGTGAATTTGCTAGCTTGAAATGTTGTTATACCAGTTGTACAGATAAAGAAATTCAAGCTCAGAGAGTTTACAAAGGCTTACCCATAAACAGAGTGGGATCAGAATATGAACCTGGCTTGTCCAACTCCAAGTCCAATGATAGAAGGACATACAACTAAGAAGTAGAGGACTCAGAAGTTCTGCTTCCTAGTCTAGGACTTCTTGTATATTTGGGAAAGTGGAGATCATTCTTGTGGAGAGCATTCTTGTTGTAGTAATGGTATTTTGAACAGTCCTGGATTGTGAGTCAGGAAACCTGAGTTCTGGGCCTGACTCCAGAACTAACTTGTTGGGTAACAATGAATGAATGAATGAATCAGTTAAACATTTATTAAGTGCTTACCATGTGCTAGGCTCTGGGATACCAAAAGAGGCAAAGGATGGTCCCTGCTCTCAAGGAGCATATTATCTAACAGAAGAGACACCATACAAACAAAGATATGCAAAGCAAGCTATACAGCTATATACAAGCTATATAATTCCTTCCATATCCCAACTTTCCCTGTCTGATTTTGATATATCATGGGTTGGCATAAGATTTTAAATGGGAATTTGGGGGGGAGTTTTGCAGAAGCTGGAGATGACACAAAAAGTTTAAAAACTCAGAATGCATAAAATATATGGATAGCATCATATAATTTAAACATATTTTATCTTCTAATATCATAATAATTCATATTTCCTTTCTAGTATGAAGGGAGGACCAAAAAATTTTATGTTATTTTCCACATTGCCAGGGTGCCACATCTCTTACCCCCACAATGTGGAAGGGATAACTCTATACAAGATAAATAGGAAATAAAGAGGGAAGGAATTGGAATTAAGAAAGGTTGGAGAAGGCTTCCTATAGAAAGTGGAATTTTTCTTAGGACTTAAAAGAAGCTAGGAAAGTTGTTAGTCAGAGAAGAGAAGGGCAACATTCCAGGCGCGGGGAGAATAGCCATAGAAAATGTCCAGAATTGAGAGATGGAGTGTCTTGTTCATGAAACAGTCAGGAGGCCGGTGTTATTGGCTTGTGATGGTGGACAAGTCACTTCCCCATTTGAGACCTGAGCTTCCATTGTAAAATGGGGGGTTGGGTTCCCTTTTCTAGATCCTCACTCCAACCCTGAGAGGTGGGCAGAGGTATTGGACAAGTATTGGAAGTGTCCTGGTTTCAGGGAAGGCACTACAGAATCATTAGATCCTAATTTACACCTGTGAGGAATATCTACATATTTAGTTGTTTAGCAAAGTATGTGGTATGCCAGCTTAAGGATTTCCCTTCAGATCTTTCATTACTTCCTATGTTTTCATGAGAGGCAGCATTATGTACAAGATAGAGAGCTGGCCTGAAAGCCAGGAAGGTCTGGACTCTTTCAGCATCTGAGTAGGGTGTGCTGAAAAAGAGAGTGAAAAAATAGGAAGGAGAGGTAAGAGGCAAGACTTTGAAGATATAATGATATTAACATTAATAACTAGCATTAATTTAGTGATTTAAGGTCTGCAAAGCATTGCATGTATGTCTTGATCCTCACAAAACCCCTGTGAGTTAGGTGGGGGGATTATCCCATAATGTGGTGGTCATCTCTTCCGCCTCACCTTAATTCTTTTTCATGTCACGGAAATCTGGTTAAAGTAAACACTGAGGGCAGCTTGGGGAACAGAGCTCACAGCATAAACTCAGGAACAGCAGTCAGGAAGTAGAAGGGAGCGGGGGGGGGGGGGGTGGGGGGGGGGGTGTTACAAATGAGCAATAAGCAGCCAGAGGGGGTTGTTGGGGGGGGAGAAGAGTGGGGGGAGTATGCTGATGCTAATTGTATTTCACATGTTGACGCTAAATTGTATTTCAGTTGCCAGCTGCTTGCTGCCACCTTCTCCTTCTCTGGCAGCTGCTGTGGGGCACCCAAAGTATGGGGCCTGGGATGATTGCCCTGATCTGCTGTATCCTAGAGATGACTTTAGTGGGGAGCCCCTCAGACAAATGCTGCCTCCTTCCCAATTTAGCTGAAGGACTGCTCTGTCTCCATGAATGTACTTTGGAAACTCCGAGTCTACGATGCTTATGTGTGTGTGTGTGATGCAGTGCTCTATTGCTAGATCTGTCCCTGAATAGGTGGAAAAATAGGCTGAGAAGGACAAATTGGAGAAGACGTGCAAAGGAATGTCACAGAAGCCTAGAGCTTGGGAGGATTTTAGAGGCCAGCACTTCACTGTACCTGGGAAATGGTTATTTAGCTATTGTTTGAAGACTCTTAGTAAGTGAAAAGATCTGGGGAGTACAACATATAGAGAGCCAGCCTCCGATTTCCTCAATGACCCTGGGCAAGTCATTGTAGTATTCTTGTAGCAGCATCATGAGATAACCATAAGTAAACAGGCCATCATGAAGATGATTGCTGTTTATAGCAGCCAACATCTGCTGCAGAGGAAGAAGAAGTAAAGAAATTCTATGAAGAATCTGATAAGATCATTTAAATTAAATCAGCATATCTCTTTATACACAGTGACTCCAATGCAAAATTAGGCATAATGTTCTGGTCTAATGAATGAAAGAGGCCTGTCAGAAACTTCATATCTATACAGCATGAGTACTTTTTTCCAGAAAAAAAATAGTAAGGACTCAGTGACATCACAAAGAAATGAAATTGATCATATCTTGGTAGAAGGGAATAGTTACTCACATATCACTTTAGCATTACAAAACCCTTTCTTCACATTAGGCCAGGGAGGTAATGTAGAATAACGATTGTTATCTCCATTTTAATGATGAGAAAATTGAGTTGCAGAATGGCTAAATAACTAGATTGTGGCCATGCTATTGCGGTTCAGTTGCATCTGATTCTTTGTGACACCGTTTGGGGTTTCCTTGGCAAAGACACTGGAGTGCCTTGCCATTTCCTTCTCCAGCTCGGTTTAAATGAGGAAAATGATTTGCTTCACAGTGTCACATAGCGTCTGAAATGGGATTTGAACTCCTAAAGATGAATCTTCTTGACTTCATCCAAGTTTACCTTCTTTTGGAGAGGAGAAGGAAGGGAAGGGGGAACCAGACAGGAGAGGAGGAGGTGAGTTACCCAGCTAGCATTCTCCACTGGGGCCCTGCCTGAGGGCTCCTCTGGACCCTCCTAGCTTGAGAGTGATTGTCTGTAGTAACTGTTGCTGTTTCCCACCCAGCCTGATGTCTTTCTTTTTCTTGACCTCATTAAAGGGGCCATGCCCTGGCTACCTCTTAAACAGGCCTATTCAATGAATTGGCGTTCCTTCACCCTAAGTGAGTGCCTGCAAAGACCTTGGCCTAAAGGGCATCCTGGGTTATCTCCAGTCATCCTGAGGAATATCAGGTCACTGGATTGAGATGGTTCTGGAGGAGAAGTGAGGCTGGTGACCTTGCACAGCTCTCCCTCACTCAAAACAAAGTCAAGTGCAAGTCACGTCATCATTTCTCTGAGGGCATGGGCTTCTTCGGCAACAAAGGACGAACACAATCCTTACTCTTTGGCACTGTATCCACTGTGCCACCTAGTGTGGCCATATAGTTATCAGCAGAACCCAGGACCTCTTGCTTTAACTATTGCCTGACTATACAAAGTAATAGAAAGTCAATGGGGTTTGTCCAAGTTGTTTTCTTTCATATTGTTGTTCATGTGCAAATTGTTCTCTTGGTTCTGATAATTTCATTTTGCATCGGTTTGTACAATGCTCTGAACCATATTCATAATTTCTTTTGGTACAATAACAAATTATTACATTTATGTATCATAATTTGTTCAGCCATTCTCTCCCATCACTTGAAAGAAAGGTAATGTACATACAGAAAGAGATAGTTTTATTACTAACTTGTTAAATTACTTATCTATATATGTCTATGATATTTCTTTAAAAATAAACTGTAAAATCATTTACAGTTTCTTATACAAGTCACTTATTCTTTCTTTATTAAAATGCCTATGTTTCCTAATGATTGTTAAGCTCACAATAAAAAAAGAAAATTAAAAATACATTGTGTACAATTATAGGAGTTCTGACTCAACCTGTTTAAACAAGCTGAAATCTAAAAAATAGTAAAGGCATTGATTCTGATTGTCACAGTTGACAATGAAATGCAAAACAGTCACCACAATGAGAAGGCTGAAAGCATCCCTAAATCACTTTAACCAAAAATCACTTGATTTCTTTGCCCAGTAAAGAGACTTCGTGGCCAAGCACAATGATGGCTTAGAGTACAAATACATTTACAAATCAGTATGGAGGATGAGGATATAAAACTAGATTCATGGTCACCAAAAAGCAAGTGAAAAGATAGTCACTCTAAAGGGAGGATGACACTGAGATCCAACTAATGACAGATTATCTTTAGATAACTAATTTAGATAATAAATTATCTTTACAACTTAGAATAGTTGTAAATTAATTTAGAAAGAGAAGAACAAATAGACATGAAATGGATCAGCTCTGCCAGTGTTTTTAATGAAGATTTAAAAAAACAAATCCAAAACTAGGGATAACAGTGAAACCATCACATTTTGACACTATCACCTCAGAACCTGATGTGAGGAAATATCAATGGCACTCAAGAAAGTCATTGGGAAGAATGGTATATCTTGACAAAATAATGCAGAGGAAAAATCTATTTTTCAGTCAATACATTTTTAAGGGCACTCAGGGATTGATTTAAAAGATAGGTGAGAGAGGAATAGTTTCCAAAATATTATAGATGATGGATATCCAATAGCAGGTGAGAAAACATCAGAACCCATTTTTCATCTCTAAAAAATGTTTTGGGCCTAGCCCATACTCACTTTTAAAAAGGACAGGGTCCTTGAGCACACAGATGGAGAGTCAGCTGCCTTTAGTGGAAGAATTTTTACAGTTAACTATATTTCTATTTTAATACAACTGACCAAGATGTGTAGAGGATATGTCTCCATTTTTTTTTAATTTAAATAAGCATTTGACTAAGTAGATGAAATGTAAACTTTGAAGATTCCGCAAAGTGTATTCTGTATGTATGTTAAACTGATACTAGATTCTCTAACAGTTACAACTAAAAAAATAACTCTTCAATGATCTACCAGGTGATGAAATGAGGCAAAGTATAAAGCAATGAGGCATAAGCTCTCCTAAAGTATTCCCCAATGTCATGGACAATAAAATAGATGTGTGGAATAGTGTGGGTACCTAGGTGGTGGTCATAGTGAACAGAGTACTACATCTGTAGTCAGGAAAGTCTGAGTTCAGATCTGGCCTCACTTATTAGCTGTGTGACCCTGAGCAAGTCACCAGTAGCAAGCACGCTAGCACACCCAGATGGCCTGCCAGCACAGGTTCTTTGATCTGCTTTGATAAAGGAAAGACAATTTTTAGAGGATTCAACAATCTTACTTTAATTATATTCACTAGTTCAGGTGAAAGGTCAGCACCCTGAACAAGGAGAAAATATAGAGAAAATACAAGCAGAGAAATCAGCACAAAGATCAACAGACAGGGCTCCTACTGTCTGAACAAAGTAATATAATCACCTACATATACCACCAGACTGGAGAAAACAATTGGGGGGGAGGGTTGTTAACAAAGGACTACTCAGAGTCCCATCCAGGGAATCAAATGGTCCTTCTCATAATTGAACTCCCAAAGCAAAATACCAGTCTCCTAGAATATATAACAAAGACTTGGCCCCTGATTGGCTCAGAGCCAGTAGGCATGATACCTATGTGACTCAGCAAAGCTGTGAATTATCAAGATTCAAAGGAGATTAATCCTTCAGATATTTTCACTGAGCCTGGAAAACTGAACTCCAGAAAGAAAAAAACAAAAAAATCTCACTTTGCTTGGGCTTACACCCTATTTTTCTCAGTTTCCACATCTGTAAAATGAGTTGGAGAAGGAGATGGCAAATCACTCCTGTATCTTTGCCAAAGAAAACCCCAAATGGGGTCGCAAAGAGTTGGACATGACTGAAAAATGACTGAATATATAAACAATGTAGGGCGTAGTATTGGGACCTTAATCAGAAGAGTTTTCTAATAACTTGATAGCCTACAGGGTAGTGAATGTTTCTTTGATTATATTTTCCTATACACCATGTGGACATGCTCATAAACAACTTCATTACGATGATTGGGGAATACCTGATTGACATACCCAGGCAGGTTATTGTCTTTGGTTATGCTCCCCTTTATCTTTGAATGACATAAGAGGTCAGGCCCTTTTTGATCATGGGCTTTGGGGAATGACCCAGGAAGCAGCAGATCTAAGAGCAGACTTGACTGGTAGTGGAGATATATATATGTGAAGCCTGTGCTTTTTCTGGGAGTCACTGATATCTACTTTGGGGCAAAGGCATGTGTAGTGATTAAACATTGTTTTACTAGCATGATTCTAGAAGAGAGTATCTGGATTCTGGGTTCCTGGCCTTGGCTCTCAAGGGGCAACTTCAGACATGGTAGTGAGAGAGAGAAGATCTTCCCTCTCTGCCACCTCTTGGATAGAGAGAAAGAAATTCCCTGGTCAGTGCCAAATTTCGGGAAAGTCTTTGACTAAGAGGAGGTTGGATTCTGAGATTCTACATTTTCCCCAAGACTTGTGCTACCCAGAAGTTCTTCTTTTTTTTGCTGAGTAAGTTGGAGAAGTCTGAAAATGAGAAGACAGGAAACCAAGTATAAGAAGGAGGGTAGAAGTCAAAGTCCTCCAGGATCTGAAAAGCTTTGCTGTGGAAGAAAGATTGGCCCCAGAGAGAAGTACTAGGAGCAAAGACTGGAAACTGGAAAGAGACCCATTTAAGCTTGGGTTGAAGACTTTCTACACAAAAGTTAAACAGCCTGTTTTGAAGAAGACTGGATGATGAGATCTTAGATTTAGACCTAGAAGGGACCATAGAAGTGATCTAGAACAAACCCTTCATTTCGGATGTGGGGAAACTGAGGCCCAGAGAACTTAAGTCACTTGTCCACAGACAGTAAGTGGTAGAACTGGAATTTTAACTCATACCTTATTACTCTAAGTCCAGCATTCATTCTACTACACCATCTTCAAGCTGCAGCTCTTGGACAACTTGTTAGATATGCTATTAGGGGAATCAAATTTTTTTTAGCTATAAATGGGAATGGAAGGTCACTGAAGTCCCTTCATGATCTGAAATTCTATGTTTCTGTTATTATTATTATTATTATTATTTTTTGGCTCTAGTCTAGCTCAGAGAAAGTGTTTTAAATGTAACAAATCCAACCCACTGATGGTGGTTGGATTAGGATCAATTAATTAACCAATAGATATTTATTTAGGGTCTCCTATGTGCCTCTCTGCTGATCTCCAATCTCCTATCTCCAACTACCTTTCAGACATCTCAAACTGGATATCCAATAGATTTAAACTCAACATGATTAAAACTGAACTCCTTATCTTTCCCCTAAACACTTTTCACCTCCCTCTGACTGTAGAGGGCAAATACCATGCTTCCAATTCCTCAGCCTTACAACCTAGGTGTCAATCCCATCTCTTCACAATCTTTCAACACTCATATCCAACCTGTTGCCAAGATCTATTGATTTTATCCTCACAGCACCTCTCAAGTACAATCCCTTCTCTTCTCTAACACTGCAGACCCTCATCACCCCATACCTGGACTACTGAAATAACCTGCTGGTGAGTCTGCCTGCCTCAGGTCTCTCTCCACTCCAATCCATCCACCAAGTCACCAAAGTGAGTCTTCTAAAGTGCAGGTCCAACTCAATAAACTCCAGTGGTTCCCTATTACATCCAAAATCAAATACAAAATCTATTTGGCACTCAAACGTCTTCATAACCTATCTCCTTTCTACCTTTCCAGTCTTCTTACCCCTTCCTGCTTATATTCTTTGATCCCTTGACACTGGCCTTGAGGTTGTTTCCTGAACAAGACATTCCATCTCTCTCTAATCCAGGCATTTTTTTCCTGGCTGTGCCTCAAGCCTGGAATCCCATCCCAATTTAAATCCCCTCATCTACTCTTCTCAACTCCCAACTCTTCTTAATGCTGGTGCCTTCCCTTTCTCACTACCTATTTATCCTGTATATGTCTTGTTTGTACATAATTGCTTGATGTCTCCCCATTAGAGTGGAAGCTCCTTGGGGGCAGGGACTGTTTTTTTTGCATCTTTTTGTATCTCCAGCACTTGGCACAGTGCCTGGCACATAGTAGGCACTTTATACATGTTTATTGACTGACTGCTGGGCACTGTGCTAAGCCTGAGATACAAAGCAAGGCAAATACATGATGCCTGCCCTCAAGTAGCTCACATTCCAATGGAGAACACAACATAACTATGCACAAACAAGCTATGTAGAGAATAAATTAGAGTTAATCACAGAGGGAAGGTACTAACCTTCAGAGAATTGTCAAAGGTGGGATTTTAACTGGAACTTGACAGAAGCAAGGGAGGCCAGCAGCTAGGCATGAATATGGAGAACATACCAGGTGGGGGAGACAGCCAGTGAACATCATGGAGTTGGGAGATAGATGTTTTATGTGAGTAACAGCCAGAAGGTCGGTGTCACCGGATTGCAGAGTAACCAGAGTCATGGAAAAGTACAAGATTTCACAAAGGATGCTGAGCAGGAAGGTGTGTAATTCCTTCATGTGGGTAGTGCCCTGGGTCTGGGATCCAGACTCTTGATAATCTCGAAGCATTTTTAAAGCATCTCCTAGTGTTTAAAATTCATGACCAGAGGTGGTTCATCCATATAATAAAATGCAGTTGGTTTCTCAGGCAATGGAGCTCTCATAAAAGAAAAATTGGTTTGTAGCTTCTCAGAAGTGATTTGGATAAACTTGCTGAGAGCATAACTTAATTGGCTTGACAATTTAAATTTCACAGTTATGTCAATTCCTGCTAATGCCGGAAGAGGGGCTCATTAAGAAGATTCTCCTTAAAAGAAAGGGAAGAGGAAAACCGATTTTCATAAATGCTTTGGAAAACAGTTGCTTGGAGGATCAGGATGCCTTCAGAACACACAGCCTAGAGGTTTCAGCTGATCTCAGAAGAGGAAGGAAGCCAAGGTCAGGGCTGCGGACTGAGGCTGATCAGCCTGCCTGAGAGCTGAGAACTGGACAGGGGTCGTAAGCTGTCTCTTAGCTATGGTGATGGAGGGTTGGAGGCGGGGAGGGGAATTGCTCAATGTACCTGCAGTGGCTGTGGTGGTAAAGCTGAAAACATGCTGTCTTTGCTCTCAGGCTGAATGGATTCAAATTCCAGTGCTGCTGAGTGACCTTGGGCAAGTCACAAGGCAAGTCACAAGTTCTCTCATCTGTAAAGTAAGGGGGTGGAGTGAGTGGTTTAGATGTCCTTTGAGGTCTTTTCTAGTTCTAAATCTATGATACCATGATCCCAGGGTCACACAGCTAGTTCAAATCTGGCCTTAGACACTAGCTGTATGACCCTGGACAAGTCACTTAACCCTGTCTGCCTCAGTTTTATCATCTGTAAAAATGAGCTGGAGAAGGAAATGGCAAACCACTCCAGTATCTTTGCCAAGATAACCCCAAATGGGGTCACAAAGAGTCAGACACAATTGAAACTACTGAACAACAACTCAGGCGGTCAGGAAGGATTGGGAACCTAAAAGAAAAAGGCAGCTAGGTGACATAGAGAATATAGAGTGCTGGATTTGGAAACTGAAAGATCTGAGTTTAAATCTTGCCTTAGGCATTAACTGTATAATCCTGGGCAAGCCCCTAATTCTTTCTCAACCTCAGTTTCCTTATCTGTAAAATGGGGATAATAGTAACACCTATCTTATTTCTGTTGTGAGGATCAAATGATGTGTAAAGAGCTTTGCAAATTTCAAAGCACTATATAATGCTAAGACCCGATGTTCTTAGACAAACCACCCCTCTCTCCCTCTAGAGGCAAAGGGAAGGGCCTACCCCTTCCCCCTTCCACACGTCCCCTCAGGCTGAAAAGTGAACTTTTATAGCTTTTTCCTCTTCCTTCAGAGTTCTGCCTTTTAGCTCTTTCTCACTTGTATAAAAATGTGCTTAGGGGTATGCAGTGTGATTTGCCTGGGGCTCTGAAACCCCCCTCCCTTCTCCCCCACAGCCTTGAAGACACAGAACCAAATGTCACAGGAAGCCTTGGGCAAAAATTAAAAAAAAAATTATCCCAGTGCCAAGACCACAGGAGTGAAGATCCATCTCAAAGCCTTCCCTGGATTTTCAGCTACTGGTTAACGGTGGGAAAACAAGTCTGAATCTCAAGGCAATTGTGAGTGCCCTGGAGTTTCTTTTGATTTCAGTAAGACCAGGTAAGGCAGGAAAAATAGAGGTTTGCTAACAGGAAAGGAAATGGTCATTAATACATGCCTAATTTCTGCCTCCACAGTATCAGATACCACTAATTCATACCTTTGTGAATGAATGAATGAATAAATGAATGAATGGATGGATGAAAAGTTTCTACTAAGTGCTTACTATTTTCCAGGTACTATGCTATAAGATAACAAATGCAAAAGGGGAACTGCCCTGCCCTCAAATAGCTCACATTTTTAATGGGAGGGGAGGTGCAGGAGGAGAATATGCACATGGGAGTGTTGACCAGGGAAGTGAATTAGGGTAGTGTAGGGGAGGTTCAATAGAGTTGCCGGGTCGCTGCAGGGAGCCTAGTCTGCACCTGAAGTTCCCATGGAAATTTCCTGGGTCTCCAGAGATGTGGCAATTCTGCTGGGCTCCTCAGAGAAGATGAATTTCCTGACTGTTTAAGGCAGTGTGGTTACCTAGCATTTTAAGGATTGTCGTTGTGGGATGATGAGTGAACCCTGAATGGTCCTTTGGTGCCCTGCCCCCACTCCCTGACAGAAGCAGTGAGGCTGAGTGCTGCATCAATTAAAAGGACAGAGTTTTTGGCTGACCTTCCAGGAGGCATTTAAAGACTTTCAGAGAGGAGTGAGGAGTAGCTGACTCTTCTCAGCTCTGGCATTTTGCAACTTAGCCCTAATGAAGGAGGATGGGACTCAGTAAGCTTGTACTTGGGCTCCTGGATGCTTTCTCTCCTTTTGTATTTTTTTCCCCTTGGCTGAGTAAAAGAGTATTTATCCTGACATGGAGATGTTCAGGTTGGAAGGTGAACCTGTGCGTTTAAGAGGTCCAGAGGTTTGGGATATCAATAAGTGCCCCTGGCTGCTGGAATTGGAGAGGACGGTCACTGAGAAGGAGCCCAAACCTGGAAATTTTTCTAGCAGACATCTACCAGGGGTTCTTTTAGAGGCAACTGATGGCACAGTGGATAGGGCATTGCAGTCAGGAAGACCTGAGTTCAAATCCAAGCTCACTTACTAGCTTTGTGATTCTGGCTGAATCACTTAGCCTCCCTTTGTCTCAGTTTCCTCAACTATAAAATGGGGATAATAATACCTACCTTGCAGGGTGGTTGTGAGAATTGACTAAAATATTTGTAGAAAGCACTTGGCACGGTGCCTGGAACATAGCAAGTGCTATAGAAATGCTTATTCCCCACCTTTTTTCTCCTTTTTAGACAACGTAGAGAAGAAGAAAATGTAAACTGCCTAATCAGCAAATCCACAAACTGCTTTGCATTCTGATGAGATGTATCAACCACTTGAGAGAGTATAACTGTAGTTATTAAGTTACTGAATCCTATTTTGCCTTACTACCAGTGTTTTTGTTTTTCTCTTGTGTGTAGGAAATAAATACCTGTCCCATATCTGATTCATTGTTCACTGAGTCCATTATCACTCCCCCTACTGGGGAAACCCTAGACATGAACCTAAACATAAGCCATAGTCCCCAGGTGTCTAAGTACATAGTTGCCATGTGTCTAAGGTGAGGATTTAGTAAGTCAAACTAGGTGAGAAAAGGGAACTTTTCCATCCTCAACCCTGCTCCTTAGAGGCCAGGCTCCTCTGAAGCTGAATCCAGTCCAGACTTCATACCCCAGATCCAGAGCAGAGGGGCCCCTTAGGGAAAGGGAATGGGCATAGTGCTCCAGCCCCCTGGGTCCAACAGCAATTCCTCAAGGTTATAGGGGAAATGGAAGAAGGTGAATGGGAACAGATTTAGTGAAGATTTCTCAGGAATATGGAGTCTTCTCCCTGGAGTGGAGGAGACCTTGGGCTCAGGTTTCCATTCCTCCCCAGTCGGGTGATTTCCATATAAGGCTAAGTATTGCTTTAGGATCAGTGATTGGATATGACTCACTAACTCCTCAATGCCTAATTTGCATATGCACATGCAGTCTGTAGTCCTCACACAGGTCCACCTGATTTGCATAAGTTCTCAATGCCCAATTTGCATGAGTCGTCAATGCTTCATTTGCATATATTTTCAATGCCTAATTTGCATATAATGACTTGTATTTTCGTAGGCTTTGTAATGTCTAGGAGCAGGAAATCTGAACCAGGTTTCAAAAGGGATTGGTTAGATTTCGAGCCTAGAACGGTAAGACCTTGCTTCTCAGCCAATGAGAATAATGGTCAGTGGTGGGAGGGGGATTTTCTGCATCAGAGTCTTTATAAATGACCATTCTGCTTCTGTTAAGGCGCCTTCCTACTCCAGCTTTACTGGTGAAGGGACCGCCTGTTTCTAGGGAGAACTGAACAAAGGAGATTTTCTGTTTTTACCTTGAGACACCTCTGAGCAGTCAATTTGAGTAAGGGGGTTCGTGCTTTCCCCCCCCACACAAAGGGAAGGGAACAAATGTATATTTAGGGTTTGTTATGTGCTAAATGTAACTGTGTTCAATGCTTCATAATAACTGTGTGAGGTAGGGGCTATTATTATCCTCATTTTACAGTTGAGGAAACTGAGTTAGACAGTGACTTGCCCAGCTAGTGAATGTCTGAGGCTAAATTTAAAATCTGGGCTTCTTGACTTCAAACCCAGCACTCTGTTCACTGTGCTACCTAGTAGTGTTAATTTGATTACTATCTAATGCATAATGTGCTCTGGGTCCCAAACTTTCCATAAAGTTAAGTCCCAGGGAGTTTTTGGCTGTACCCCATTACCTCGGTATTATTTTTAAGCTGTAACATTTAATCAGTGTGATCATTCCCTCCCCTAAGTAGATAAAAATCCCTTTCTGCCTCAGTAGACTGCCTTCATGAGGCACCTTGGCCATAGAATGCATTACCTAGTGGCTAATCTTCCACTGCTCAACTTATTACTGAAATATCAGAATTCATTAGGCTGATCACTAGAGCCCTACCGTGAGACTTTCCAGACTGGTAGGTAGGACTTTGCCAGAACTTAGGATCATAAGACCATAAGGAAGGCAATTGGACCAATTTCCCTTATTTTATAAATGAGGAAATTGAAACCCAGAGAGGTTATGTAACAGATCCCTGATCACATAAATAGGAAGGGGCAGATCCAGGATTTGAATTCAGTGGTAGAGTTTTCAGGGATGTTGGTCCTTATCAGGCTTAGGAGAAGGATTTTAATGGAGGGAACTAACTAGTACAGAGTGTGAGCTCCTTGTAGGCAGGAACTGTTTTTTACCTTTCTTTGTATCCCCAGTTCTTAGCACAATGTTGGGCACTTAGTAGGTGCCTAATAAATACTTCTGCCCTCAATATAATTTTATTTGTTTTGTTCAATATTTCCCAATTACATGTAAAAATGTTTACCATTCTTTTTTTTAAATTTGAATTCCAAGTTCTTTCCCTCCTTCCTGCTCCTTCCCCCTCTTTAGGGAGGCAAGTAATTTGAAATAGATTATATATATGAAATCATATAGAATATATTTCCATATTAGCCATGTTGCAAAAGAAAACAGACAAAAAAGGAGAAAAATAAAGTTTAAAGAGGAATCTACATTCAGAGTCATCAGTTCTCTCTCTGGAGATAGAAAGTATTTTTCATTACGAGCCCTTTGGAATTGTCTTGGATCATTGTCTTGATCAAAGCAGCTAAATCTTTCACAGTTGATCATCCTTACATTATTGCTTTACTGTGTACAATGTTCTGCTGGTTCTGCTCACTTCACTTTGCATCAGTTCATACAAATCTTTCCAGGTTTTTCTGAAACCATCCTGCTCATCATTTCTTATAGCACAATAGTATTCCACTACATTTATATACTAAAACTTGTTCAACCATTCCCCAATTGATGAGCATCCCCTCAATCTCCAATTCTTTGCCACCGCAAAAAAAAATTGTAATAAATATTTTTGCACCAATAGGTCCTTTTCACTTTTCTTTGATCTCTGTGGGATACAGACCTAGCTGTGGTATTGCTAGGTCAGAGGGTATGCACAGTTTTATAACCTTTTGGGTGTAGTTCCAAATTGTTTTCTAGAAAAGTTGGACTAGTTCACAACTCTACCAACAGTGCATAAGTGTCTCAATTTTTCCACATTCCCTTCAGTATTTATTATTTTCTTTTTCTGTCCTGTTAGCTAATCTGATAGGTGTGAGGTAGTGCCTCAGAGTTGTTTTAATTTGTATTTCTCTAATCAGTAGTGATTGAGAGCATTTTTTCATGTGGCTCTTGGTAGCTTTGATTTCTTCTTCTGAAAACTGCCTGTTCATATCCTTTGACCTTTATAAATTGAAGAATAACAAATGCCTTTTGATTGTTTTATTATTATTATATGAAAAATTTGGGCAGTTTTATTGGCAGTGCCCAGCACATAATAAATGCTTGTTGACTGTATATGGTCTTTGGGTCACCAAAAATATTTGGACACAGAAGAAACAACCAACTTGCCCAATTATCACATTGATAAGTAAACAATTACTTGACTCACATTGTACCTTGAATACCTTTCTATTTCTCCTTTTGGGAATACATTGTTCATTGATTTCCTTATCAATCAAATTCAATTTAATAATTACATATTAAGTCTCTCCTATGTGGCAGGCATTGTGTTGGGCACTAGGAGTACAAATAAAATAAAAAACCCAGACCTGATCCCAAAGAACTTATATTTAATTGGGAAAAACAACATATATACCATCTTGAACCCAAAAGAGAATTTGTGGGGATGTATTATGGGGATGTGTTCCAAATGTGACAGACATTATCTTGGTCCCCACAGCCTGAAGGACAGGTCTGTTCCACTTTACCAGGGTGCCCTGATACCCTTAAAGGAATTTGGGGATATCTAGGCTTTCTTCTGTTGGCTCTAGCCCTATAGATGAGATGCGAGTTCCCCCAAGTGCAAGGGGATCCAGATATCCTAGCTTCATTGAACCATATAATAGTTGTATTAGCTCTACAGAGGAATATTTACTTCAAAGATGGAGCAAGATTAAACATACAAACATCTCATCCAATACCTGGGGGAGATAACATCCCCCTGCATCTCCTCATGGTGGGAGAGGGGGAGGGGGAAGGGATTAGGTTCACAGCTGAGCTCAGTTCCCATATAGCACAGTCCCAACAAGCTCCAAGTTCAAAGTTCACCTTCTGTTGGAGTCTGGGGTACCCTGGCTTCTCAGAGCTTGCCTACTGAGCTGGGTGGCTGCACATCCAAAGTCACCATGGCTCAAACTCCAGTAAGGAACCCATCACCTGTATCTGGAACCAAAAAGGATAAAGAAAATGAATTAAAAAGTAAATCCAAGCCCCAGCCCCACTCTTGGGGGCCACTGAGTAAAAGGGGGTTAGAGGGTAGGGTAGCCTTTCCCCCTACCCAGCTAATTCATGGTGCCCATCCTGGGGATGAGCATGAACATCACCCTCTCTGGATACTACTGGAAGAAAAAGAGAAAATGTGAAAATATTCCAGTCTATCAGTTTTAAAGACACAGCCTGTTCTGGCTATGCAGCCAATCAAAGGAGATACTCCTACCTATGTAATAGGGGAACACAGGATGTCTTCTCCTAGAAGCAGAATGCCTTCATGTTAGGTCATTTAGACATGTACAGAAAATCCCTTATGACACACGTAAGCACAAAAGATTTTTTTTTTTTTTGAGAAAGGATTCAATTATTAATTAATCTTTTTGGGAACCAAGAATAGCTTTATGTTGGAGGTGACCCTTGGACTGAGGCTTGAAGGAAGTGAGGGATTCCAAGAGTTGGAACTGAGAAGGGAGGACAGGCATCTAGGGTAGTTTGTACAGAGGGTTAGAGGTAGGAGACGGCTCATCAGGAGCTGGACTGGGGGGTGTACAGCAAGCAAACCAGTTTGGCTAGAATGTAGAGTATCTGGGAGGAGAAGATAATGTGCAATCAGCCTGGAAAGATAGGTTAGGGATAGATTATATTGGGCTTTAAATGTCAATTGGAGGAATTTATCCTAGAAGATGGGGCCTTGACCTAGGGTAGTTGGACCTTCAGGAGGGGTCTATGAACTTGGATAGGGAAAAAAAACCTCCACAGCATTATTTCTCTAACTCATAACTGAAATTTAGCATTTTCTCCGATTGTAAACGTAGGCAACATTCTTCTGTGAAGGGGTCTATAGACTTCCCCAGACTGCCAAAGGGGTCCATGACACAAAGAAGGCTAAGAATCCCTGACCTAGAGGCAATAGAAGCAGAAGTCAAGTAAGTACTCTGCAGGATTTTCTGGCTTCCTTTAAGTCTCAACTAGAATCCCATCTTCTACAGGATGCCGTTCCCAATCCCTCTTAATTCTAGTGCTTTCCATCTTTTAATTATTTCTTATTTATGGTATATAATCTTGCTTTCTATATATTTGTTTGCATATTATCTCCACCCATTAGATGGTAAGGTCCTCAGAGAAGCTTTTGCTATCTTAGCACAGTGCCTGGCACACAGTAGGTGCTTAATAAATGTTTATTGGTTGAATTAAGTTTGTTGTTGTCGTGTCATTTTCAGTCATGTCTGATTCTTCATGACCCCATTTGGGCTTTCTTGGCAAAGATACTGGAGTGGTTTGCCATTTCTTTCTCTAGTTCATTTGACAGATGAAGAAACTGAGGCAGGGTCACATAGGTAGTGTCTAAGGCCAGATTTGAACTTAGGAAGTTGACTTCAGGCTCTGCACTCTATCTCCTGTGCTACCCAGATGCCATTGATTGAAGTTAGTCTGTGTTAATGAGATTTTTTAAAAGTTTCTTCTGTCGTTCTGAGAAGGGCCAACCACCCTGGGGAAATTAGGATGAGAACGATAAAGTAAAAATAGAAGTGAGGCTTTGGGTTATGGGGAGCACCAGGGAACATCAGTCACTGGGGAGAATCTTAAATTCCTTCATGTTATAGTTGACTTTCAGTATCTCTTTAGGTCAGTGCCGCCATTGGTATCTTGTCCAAGATATACCTGGGAACACAGTTCTTAGGGCTGCCCAACTGAGGAGAAAATCATTTGCTCCATCTGAAACTATTTTCTTTGTCGATGTTGAGAGCAAGGGCTTGCATCAGCTGACTATGGTGTGTCTCTGACCCAGTAAGATACCAAAGGATTGGGCAGACTAAACAAGACAGTAACCTGGGCTTCCATTGATAAGTTCTAGGATCCAAGGTTAGAGATACTAAACTGGTGACATTCTGCCTTTCTTGCGTAATACTAAGACTTGAAAAGGATGAAAGCAGAAAGAACAGGGGAAGAAGGCTTGTACTTCAGAGCTATAGCTGGGCATCTACTACTCAATGCTAGCCTCATTGATTTAGAGCTGGAAGGGACTTCAGAGGTCACGTAGTCCAACTGCCTCATTTCATAGATGAGGAAACTGAGGTCCAGAGACATTAAATGACTGGTATAGACTCACACAGGTAACAAGTGTCAGAGCAGGGAACTGACCAATCCAGATCCGCCATATGCTCCACTTCACCATAGTATCCCTTATGCTCATGTTAACATTATTGGAAGTAGGAAATATTTTCCATGCAGAAAGTACAACCTTGGTTTTAACATTTGGGGATGAGAGTGTGGGGTGAAGATGAGGGAGGAATATGTGTAATATTTTCTTGAAAATGCTGCTGAAAGAAAGCAGATTGAATAATGCTCCTGAGCTTGGGGTGTCATTTTCCAAAACATTCATTTAAAAATTTTCAGTTTCAAATTCTCTCACTCTCTCCAGCCCCTCCCCTACACATTTAGAAAGCAAGTAATACAATACCTATTATACATGTGAAGTCATGCAAACTATATTTCCATATTAGCCTGATGTCATTTTCTTATTGTGTGTGTGTGTGTGTGTGTGTGTGTGTGTGTGTGTGTGTGTGTATGGACTAAATTAGCAATTAAGGTGGAAACTGCACAATCTTGGTTGATCTATTTGATCTCTCCACCAACATCTTTTTCCTGATCTATCTCTTCCCCTTTGCTCTCTTTCTTTTACTCTCTCCAGTCTATTCCCCATCTAGCCCTTCTTTTTCTTGATTTCTGATTCTTTCCAAATCTGTATGTTTCCTTTCTCTTAACCTCTCTACTGAACAAACTCTTTTGAGATAAAGGAGAGTCAACACTGGATTGGATTTCCCATATCCCATGGTCAATCACTTCAACCTTGCCTTCACTAGCAGTCTAGATCTCCTTGCTCTCTAGACTTGCTATCATGCCAGTTATGGCTGCTGAGCCAATCTCCAATACTGAGTCACCTATTTACCTTCTTTGATCCCAGGACTCAAAGCATTTCTGTAGAAAGTCATAGAACCAAAAATAGAACTTACTATAAATAGGTACTGTACAATTTTAATTGATACCTCCATATAGTTCATTGAATCTACCATCCATCTCCTGTTGATTTTCAAGCACACTCATTTTAATACTTATTCCAAATCTTCACCTTTTTCTCTATCATCCCCATTCCCTACTCTTTCCCTAGTTCTCATCAGTTGACACTGTACAGAGAAGAATAGAATCATTTGACCTGAACACCTTCATTTCCCTCTTCTCCACCTCAAATATTTTGGTATCTTCACCCTATGCTCATTTCCTTCCCTCTTGTTTTAGAAGAGTTGGTGTCCCCTCACATTGCTGCTTTCTACAGTGATCATACTATCTTTCTCCTTCCCTTTAGGAACCAAGAGCCAAGTGTCAGCCTCTACTTACATCACACTTCTTTATCCCTAATCACTGGCAGGTTTGCTCTTCATCACCTTCCTGAAGCTGCTCTCCAGAAAGCCATCAATGATCTCCTTCTGGCCAAATTCAGTAATCTTTTCTCAGTTTTTTCATTTCTCTCAAGCGTTGCTGTTACTGTCCACTCTCCTTTTCTTTGTCTCTATAGTACTATATAATACTATTTTTCTCTAACTACTTGTGACGTTCCTTCTGCCTCTTAGTCCTGGAAAGTTAGTACATCAATTCTTGGCCCCCTGATTTCTTATTCCTTTATGCTTTCCTTTGGACATCTCATTCACCCTCCATTCAATTGCCATTTCTATGGGGATGATGTCCCTTCTTACTTTGGAACTAGAAATGAACATATTGTCAACAACCCAATGGATATTTCCACTTGGATGTTCTTCCCTCATCTCAAACTCAACAGACCTAAACCAAACCCATCTCTGCCCCAAATAGGCTTCTTATCTTTTGCTGATGCCTTTATTTCTGTCAGTAACTATCATCCCTCAGTTATCTTGACTCTTTTCTTTCCTCCCCCCACCCCTATCCAGTATGTTGCCAAGTCCCTTCAATCCTTCCTTTGTAATGCCTCACCTCTATTTTTACCTTACCATTCCCACCCTAATTCCAAGCCTTTATCATTCACACCTGGATTGCTGCAAAAGCCTCCTAACCAGTCTCCCTGCCTCTAGTCTCCTCCCTCCAATCCATCCTACTCATCACCACCAGATAGCTTCCTTAGGTACTGGTCTTATGTCACTCTCCTAGAAACTTCCTAGGGCTTTCCATTGCCTTTTCCATAAAGTCCAAGCTCTTTAACCTGGCATTCAAGCTCTCCACAATTGGTCACAAGCTACCTGCCTTTTTTTCTCATTATTTCCCTTTAATAGTCTATTTTGGTTAACTTGTCTACCTATTGTCTCTAGAACACATTTTGCTCATTTTTGTCTCTAGAACACGCTTTGCTCATTTTTGCCTCCTGTCCTTTCTTAATGCTCTTCCTAACACTTGAAATTATCTTCTCCAGATCTGCCCATTCAAAAGGCTTTAAGAGTCAATCCAAATCTTCTAATTAGATTGTAAACTATTCAAAGGTAGGAACTATGTTATTTTTTTCTGTATCTCTTATCACACCTAGTAAACGCCTTGTGCCCACATAGTTGTATTATCTATTCAGTGTTCAAAAAATAGAATCATGGGATAGAATCTTTAAGGAAGATCCTAATTCTAAACTGTTGGAGCTTAAAGACTTCTAAAAGATCATTTAGTAGAACAAAGGTTCTTCTCCTTTTCTGTGTGTGGGTTGGACCCCTTTGGCAGGCTGGTGAAGCCTATGGATCCCTTCTCAGGATCCTGTCGTTAAATGCACAAATTAAAACCCACAGGATTACAAAGGACACCAAAATGTCTTTTTTTTTAAAAAAAAGTTATCAAAATATCTTTAGAAACAAGTTCACAAACCCCAAGTTAAGCTCTAGTCCTAATCTAGATCAACCCCTTTCTCTTATGTGTGGGAGATTTGCAGCCCAGAGACATAAACTGGGTTTCCCAGCATTTTATATAGCATGCATGCCCACAGTGTGTGGAATGCTGGATGATACAAGTGAAAGGGCTTTTTTTTTTTTTTAAATCTACATGTGTCTGCAGCATTATGATTCTACTATTTGGGTAACAAGATACAATATCATACTAAATGCCAAGCTCTGGGGTAGCCCAAAGTAGGGAATCAGGACCAGAGGGGGTGGGGTTGGTAGTCAGAGATGGTGCCACCTCTGCTGATAATCACTCCCCTTCTTCAGCTTCTCCCTTTGATACCAACCCGGGGCAGCCCCTTGGTCCATCATTCTTAAATTATGCAACGCACAAGGGCATCTTGCTCTGCTCACCAGACTTTCCTGGAAAAGCTGAGCGTAGGTGGCATTTACGTAAATCTAACTACGTTTTGAAAGTACCAGGGAAGCTCACTTGTTCAAGGATTCCCATAGGGAAGCTTTGTAAAAAGAGAGATCACCATCTTTGCACCAATCTAGAATTGTGCAGATTAGATTTGCTTCAAGTATTTACCTGTTTTCAATATGGAACCCAAAGTTTTGAGGTGTAAGAGACTATTTCATTTTATAGTTGAATACACCAGGATGTGGAGAGGTTTAATTGACTTGGCCAGTATCACATTGGGAGTAAATGGAGAGATAGGATTTGAACTCAGTTCCTTTGATTGAAAACCCAGTGTTCCTTTACTGTTGTTTGTCCTTCCTTCTCAAAGAGGACCATGACATCAGGGAGGTGATGCCATGACTTGCAAGTGAGTTGGATTTAAGTGAGGGAAGGCTGTGCAAAGTCACCAGCCTCACTTTCTCCTCTGGAGCCATCTGGGTCCAGTGGCCAGATATAGATCAGGAGATGGTTATGGATGGCTCTTTTGTAAGAGGAAATAACAATAGTTTTTTTAAAAAAAGAGAGTGAGGAAGCCAGGAAGAACTAAAGAGGGGAGAGGGGAGACAGAGATAGAAAAAGAGATAGAGGAGAAGGAAGGGGAGGGGAAAGCTGAGACAGATGGGTAGATAGTGAATTAGAGATAGGAAATGAGGGATAACAGGATAGAGATTCTCCAAGACCAAGAACTTTGTCATTTCTGGACATATTTGTGTATGTCCTCCTTCTCTGCAGTGTTCCTGTAATAATGTGGTGGTTACCTATATTAGGTTCAGCAGTAAGAGATAGATCATGGACCTATCATTTTATCCACCAGCTTGGCTACCTGGGGCTAGAAGAAGGCAAGGGTAGTGTCAACTGAAAGTTCTCCCAGGGCCTCAGCAGTCCACCTCCTCCAAGGATGACTTGTCAATCAATTCTCACACTAGGAGGTTAGGGACAAACACAAGGTTATAGATCATAATGTCATGTATCATAGACCCCAGAAGCCATCTAGTCCAGTGCCCTCATTTTACAAAGGAGAAAACTGAAGCCCTAGGGAGTTCTCATGCTCAAAGTCACACATATAGTAAGCATCAGAGGCAAGATCTATACCCCAAGAACTGTGACTGCAGAGCCAGTGTTTTCCCCACTGTATTATAGCCCAATATGTTGAATCAAAAAGCAATCATTTGTGTTAGTGTGTATGTGTGTGCATGCAGGAGGGGGGTAGAAAATGTGTATGCATGAGAGAGAGACAAAGAGAGAGAAAGAGGGAGAGAGACAGAGAGAGAAAAAGACAGAGATAGAGAGAAACAGACAGAGAGAGGGAGAAAGAAAGAGAAAAATAGAGAGTGAGACATAGAGACAGAGAGAGAGAGAGACAGAGAGAGAGAGAGAGACAGAGAGAGAGAGAGAGAGAGAGGCAGAGAGACAGAGACAGAGAGATAGAGACAAAGAGGGAGAGATCAAACTTCAGTCAAGAAAACCTGGGTACAAAATTCACCTTTGACCCATCCATTCTGTTACCATGGCCTTAACCTTGCATTTTTACAGTTGCATTGGAGTTCCATATACCAAGGAAATCAGATTCCTGCAAAAAAGGAAAACCAACCCAACAGCCCACATTTTAGCTATTCACCCTCCCTCCTCCCGCCCCCTTCAACTGTGGTGAAAAGCCACGCTATCTCTGATGTCAAACTGTGCAACTTGCCTGTGATTGAAATCAATGTAACACAGTAGCAGTAATACCTTGACTCTGTTGGCCCAGGACTTGATGGATTTCTGAGTGCTCTGCCATATGACTTTCGGCTGAACCTTATATTGGCCCTGCAGGGCAGACAGAACAAGTCTTATTATATTCATTTGACAAATGAGGAAACTGAGACCTAAAGAGGCTAAGTAACTTGACCAAAGGCACACAGTAAGTCAATGCCTGACTGGGAGGACCCAGGACTCTGACTCTTGGCAGAGTATTTTCTCCATCACTCCAGCTCTTTTTGGTCTTTCAGTGAATAAACTCACCTGAGGTGAAGTCCCAAAGAACCCACCTTGCACTAAATTCCAGTTCATATTAAGTGCTGGAGAGGGAAACGCCGTCTCCTGCCTTGGGGACCCAGTCCCAGCCTCCCAGTGCCAATTTGCACAGCCCGCTGGGCTCTCCACACCCAGGTCACTACCCCCAGGGCTCAGGACAAATGACGATTGTGTCTTCTCCGGGGGTTCGGGACAGACGCTGAAGTGTCCCGTATTGTTTCTGGAAATTAGCAGCGGTCAGTACATTTGGGGGCAACACACAATCCCGGCTACTGTGGTGCATGCAAAAGGATTGCCTAGCAGGCAAATCCCCCCATTGCCTTTTCCTGCCTCCAACGCACACTTCATTTAATTTTCACAGTGGAAGGAGATGTGGCGTCTTTTGAACATAGATATCCTTGTGGGCAAATCTAAGTGGCAGACAATAAGGAACTGTGCACAGAAGCGTTTGGCCAGGGCTGTCAGTCTTCTCGAGATTAACAACTTCATCGGGGCCACTGTTGATATTGACACTCGGTTGCTAGGTAACTTGTTTACCACCCAATGAATAGGCGGCTGAGGGCGAGGGAGAATAGTCAACAGATTGGCAAATAAGCCAAACGTGCTGGGACTTGATTTGTCCGCTATAGTGAAAATAAGTGGTTGTATTGATGACTATCATTTTACAGCGCCTCCGTAGCTCTCTGAAATGGCCACTTGAGAGTCTCCAAAGTAAATACGGCCCTTGTTCTCGAATGAGAAAAAATAGAGTGCATCTATTTTTACCCCAGGCCCCCACGGTGCTTGGTGGCTCTTGACGGAAATATACCAATTCATCAGAGGAATGAAATGCTCTTGGGCTCTGAAGGGTCCTTGCTGCTTACCCGCCCTTCATATTCCCCGGCTCCTTCCTCCCTCAGGTCCAGCGAGGTTTCACAGGGCAATGAAAAGTACCCCGGCATTCCAGTATCTGAGGTGGGGAAGAGGGCTAGGGGGTAGGCAAGGTAAGCTATGGTCTAGGGGGCAATATGTAAAGAAGATGTGAGTGAGGGGGAGAGTTACACTTTTGAATATGCTTTTATAAATGCACGTTTTAAAAATAATTTTTTTTCAGTTAACAAGCATTTATTTTTTCTTCCTCCATTGGAAAAAATTAAAAAGAAAAACCGAGACTAACACATACACACAGTCAAGCAAAGCAAATTTACACGTTGGTCATGTCCAAAAATACATGCCTCATTCTTCATCTTGAATCCATCACCTTTCTGTCAAAAGGTGGGTAGCAACAAATACATATATTGGTAATGACATAAAATTTGCTTCGTGGGACATTTGAGGGCTCTTAAAATCATAGACTTAGAACTGGAAGGGACGTTTGAGGCCATCGAGTCCAGCTTCCTCATTTTACAAGTGGGGAAAATGAGGCATACAAAAATTAAGTGGCTTGTTCAGCTAGTAGGTGTCTGATTAGAACCCCAGTCTTTTGATCTCCAAGTCCAGTGCCCTCTCTATTCACTTTACCATGTTGAAAAGTCAGGTCACGTGTATAAACCATAGCAGCTAAGTGACTAAGGGAATGATGGTTCTGGGATAGAAAATTTGAGGGTTCTAGATCACTTCAAACCTTTGGGGCTCTGATACCAAGGCAATGGAGTAGTACATGATTTAGACCTCACCTTGGCATATAGTAAGCAGTTAATACATGTTTACTGACTGATTGATTGAACCAGGCACTTAATCACTCTTTGCCTTAGTTTCCTCATCTGTAAAATCAGGAGATTGGTCTAGATGGTCTTTGAGGACCCTAAGTCTACACAAAATTTTTAAATTTGGGTCAGTCATGGGAGGGGGATGGTATATGTCCCTTTTAAAAGTTGCCTAACAGGAAGAGATATATTGTTCCAGCTCTGAAGGGGAGATCTGGGTTCTAGTACTTGGTCTATCACTCTGTAGCAGTGTGACCTTCAGCAGTTCACAACCTCTGAGACTTGGCTTCTTTACCAGAGAAATGAAGATACTAATCCCTGCCCTGCAGACATCAAAGCTTTCTGACAGAGGGAGAGAAAGTGATTGTGAAAGTTCTTTGTAAAATGTAAAGTGATGGGTAAATTTCAAGTCCTGTTATTATTTGCAAGGGCTTATGAAATGGTGATTGTGTTCTAGATATGCTTGAGAAAGCCATGGATTAAGGGAAAGAACAGCAGATCCTCAAATGCTTCTTTTTAATGTACAGACAAGGATTTCAAGCCCAAATGAGATCCTTTCTTCTTTGCCCGGATAAAAAGATGGTGACCTCTGTAGGTGTGCACTGTAGTGCTATGTTGTATGAGGGTAGTCACCAGTAACCATCAATCTCTAGAAACTCAGATTCTCAGGTTTTTCTAAGAAAGAAGATGAGGATGTGGAGACAAATTCTCTTCTAAATAATGATAAAAATCATAGGATCACATGGTTAGAATTAGAAGGGACCTTTGTTATTGTTCAGTTGTGTCTGATGTTTTGTGATCCCATCTGGGGTTTTCTTGGCAAAGGTACTGGAGTGGTTTACCATTTCCTTCTCCAGCTTATTTGACAGATGAGGAAACTGAGGCAAACAGGGTGAAGGGACTTGCCCAGAATCATACAGTTAGTGTCTAAGGACTGGAACTCCTGAAGACGAGTCTTCCTGACTCCAGGCCCTGGGTTCTATTTATGTACCTCCTAGCTGCTCTAGAAGTGACCTTAAGGGGCTATCTAGTCAGTAAGGAAAATGAGGCCCAGAGAAGTTAAGTAACTTGCCCCAAAGCCACATATTTAGTAAAGTTTATGATGGGATTCAAACCCAAGTCTTCCTGACTCCTGGTTCCATACATCATCAGCTACACTATGGTAGAATATTATAACACAAGACGCCATTTCGCCATTTTCAAGTCCTTGCAATTTCCTTAAGCTAAAAGTCATTAGATGTCATTCATGTTTTCTGGTACCCTGTCCTCTGAACTTATCCCATTCTTTCTTCTATCACAGTCTTCGGTTCTTGAGAGCAGGGTCAGTGTCAGTTATATGTGTGTACACACACGCATATAATACCTACCAAAGTACCTTGCAAAGGCCCTCATAAGTATTTGTTTAATTAATTGGCCTACTTTAATAAGCAAATAAGAACCACATAATTTCTACTTGAGGGGATGAGAGAGGGATCAAACATTTATTAGTGCTATTTTGTACCAGGCACTGTGCCTGGTACACTGTGTGAATAAAAATTCACTGTGTGAATAATTATTTCATTAGATTTTCATAACAACTCTGGGAGGCAGGTGCTATTATTATCATCCCCTTTTTTCAGTTGAGGAAACTGAGGCAGTCAGAAGTTAAGTGATTTGCCCAGGTTCACAGAACTATTAAGTTTCTGAGATTGGATCTGAATTTTTCTTTCAGATTCCAGACCTGGAGGTCCCATAAATCACTTAACTATTGGTATGCAAGTAAAATGCCTTTAGTGTAGCTGGAATAAATTTTAGTTAGAGTCCCTTCATTTTACAGATAAGGAAACTCAACCCTCGAGATGTTGGGTGATTTGTCCACACAGGTGGTGGATAACAGATTTGCAATTTGAACTCAGGTCTTAAGACTACAGATCCAGTGCTCTTTCCACTGTGCCATGCTGATTTGCAGTTTTAAAAGCTCTTTGGAAAGCAATGGATAGAGTGCCAGGCCTGGAGTCAAGAAGACTTTATCTTCCTGAGTTCAAATCTAGTCTCAGACACTTACTAGCTATGTGACCCTAGGTAAGTCACTTAATCCTGTTTGCCTCAGTTTTCTCACCTGTAAAATGAGTTGGAGAAGGAAATGGCAAAATCATTCCAGTGATTCTTTGCCAAGAAAACGCCAAATGGGGTTGTGAAAAGTCGGATACAACTGAAAATAATGACCAAACACAAAATATTCTCCATTCAATCTTTAGTCATTAATTTGATTGGTGAATCTTTCTTCAAAGTAGTAAAAATCATCCTAGCTTCTGTTTAAACAATCTAATATCCAATGTGGGAGGAGTCCGAGTTATTGAAGTTTGAGTACAATCATAATGTATATAAAATTATCTTAGGTCAAAGATCTGGCTAGCATGAAAGTCATTCAGCCTCTCAATTAAAAAAAAAAATCCCAAAGTAAAATTCTAGAGACATATTTTGGAAATAATACTAGTCTACCAAATACTTTTATAAGAAGAAATTTGACCCTTTGATATTTTTTAGCCTGTTCCCATTGTGGCCTTAAGCATCCTAAAGGTATCCACATCATATGAGCTGCTTATCTATACCTACTCTCTGTAGGAACTCAGTAAATATTGTGGCTGGTGGTGCCAATAATCTTAGTCAAAGTACCACACCCCTGCTCTTCATCCAGTTGTCTCTGATTGGCAACTTAAGGTTGGCTCTACCAATTCGGTGGCCATAGCTACCATGCCAAAACATCTGGAGGGAGAGTAAGAATCTCACTCATCGACATGTTTGTGCTTTAGGATAAAAATAATGACACATTTAGATAGTGCTTTAAGGTCTACAAAATGCTTTCCTGGCAATAACTCTATGAAATTTGGCAAATATTTTTATCCCCATTTTACAGATGAGTAAGTGGAAACTCAGAGCAAATTATTTGTATAAGGTCACACAAAAAGTGTCAGGCTGGGATTTGAATCTAGATATTCTAACACCAAAACTACAGTGTTTTCAGCTGAATCCTAACAAAGGTGAGATAAGGGAAGCATTTGTTTCAGGTACATGAAGCTGAGGGATGCAGGAGGCGAATAAGCCCGTGGAAAATAGCATCTTCTATTCCAAGCACATCATACCATTAGGATGGGAGCTGTTACACGATTTTATCATATTCTTGCCTTGGGTGCAAAATTAGTCACATTACAAATATTTAGCAATTTGGATGCCGCCTGAATTTGGCCCGTTTCTACCAACACCTTTACCCTAAGACTCTATTAACTCGTGCCTAGGTTACTGTAGCAGGACCTCCTATATGGCCTTCCTGACTCTAGGTTATAAACACCCCCAAACTTGCCTACAATAGATGTCATATCAAATCCAAACTTCTTTAGCAAACATTTAAAGTCTTCCACCAACTGCCTTCTCCCTACTTTCCCAGACAACTCTTCCATGCCGCCCCTCCCCCCCCCCCCCCCCACTTCTGCTATTTGCCAGTTCATTTCTTCTCTTTACCTCACTTTCCTTAACTGGAAAATAGGGATGATAACAGCACCTACCCCTCAGCGTTGTTGTGAGGTCAAATGAGGTAGTCATTGTAAAGCATTTAGTGCAGTGGCTGACCATAGCAAGCACTCTATAAACGTTAGTTTAGTTATTCTTCGTTGTTATTATTCTCTCCCCTTCCTCTCATTTCAACCACTGGGTGGCACAGTGGATAGAGCACTGGGCCTGGAATCAGCAAGCCCTGAGTTCAAATCCAGTTTCAGACACTCACTAGCTATGTGACCTTGGGCAATTCAATTCACGTGTTTGCCTCAGTTTCTTTAACTGTAAAAATGAAGATAATAGTAGCACCTCGCTCTCGGTGTTGTTGTGAGGATCAAATGAGATAATATTTATAAAATGTTTAGCATAGTGTCCAGCACATAGTAGGTGCTATATAAATGTTAGCCATTATTCTTATTCCCCTTTCCTACTGCCAAATTCCATCAAGTTAATCTTTACAAATTGTTCCTGTCACAGGACTTCTCCAAGGGCCATTTGCTTTACCTAGAAAGCCCTACCTTATGTTCTCCAATTCTCATTCCTCACCTCTATCAAAAACCTACCCTAACCCCTTTCAAGGGGGTCTTCCATAAAAGATCTCCAGCTGCTTGTTTCCATCATCTACTTGGCATCTCCTTATACTGTCACTTTTTATATTCATGGGTGAATCTCACTCAAAGTGAGAATGTGATAAGACCTTAGCCTGAAAGAGCCAAGGTCTCACATTGCATCCTTGGCCGTCTCCAGCTGTCCTGATGAATATCAGGTCACTGGATCCAGATGGCTCAGGAGAAGAAAGTGAGTTTGGTGACCTTGCACAGCCCTCCCTCACTCAAATCAAAGTCAACTGCAAGTCATGTCATCATCTTGATGTCAGGGTCCTCTTCGAGAACAAAGGACAAACACAACAACAACAACACTTTTTATACAATACCTTAATTATCCAGGGTGGTTGGGAAAGGAGGTATTCTACATAAGAGAGGCTGTAAGATAACAGAAGGTGAACCCACTAGAGGCCAAAACTTTTAGAGGGAAACCTTTATAGAGTGTGACACATACTTACTTGGTTTCCTAAGCAGGGCACACTGAACATAATTTTATTTTTCTCGATGATTCCAAATCATCATTATAAGGAAAGACAGTGTGTTACCTTAGAAAGAAGACTGGACTGAGAGTCAGATTGCCTGGAATTGAGTCTTGGCTATATTTACTACCATATGACCAGGAATAAATCACTTGCTTTTCTGGGACTTCAGTTTCCTCATCTGTAAAATGAGGTAGTTGGAGTAGGTGTTTCCTAAGGTCCCTTCCAGTTCCCATTTATTCAATTTTAGGACTGACCTATAAGACGATGTAGCTTTTGATGCATGTTTTTGCCCCAACACCAAGTGCTTCCAGAGCTCCAGAATACTTTAATAGTCTATATTCTTTTCTTTCTTCCACCTCATGAGCATACCCGTTCTCTTCTAGGTATTTTTTTATTTCAAATTATATAATATTTGTAAACCATAGCCCAGTGCCTGGCACATAGTAGGTGTTCAATATATTCTTGTTCCTCTCACCTTCCCTTCCTCTTTACTGATCACTTCCTTGTTGTCCCCATTGCAACTTTTATTTGCTACTATTATCTCTTCTGTTCCTCTCTTCTTCATTCCCTTTGATTTTGTCTCTCTGATCTCCTCTCTACGTTTCTTGTTCTTTGTTCTTTAAATATGTCATTGATTCCACTGGACTTGACTTGGAAAGCCATTACTGGCCAATGGGAGCCCTATTCTTTGGCCCACCAAAAAGGTCCATCATATCATCTTCCATATGTAGCCTTTGGAGAACCTGTATTTTTTTTTCTGGACTTGTTGGTAACTTGCTCAACACGTGCTTGCTCCATTGGTTTCAAGATCCTATATTCCAAATTAAATTATAAATTACATGAGGAAAAGGATTATGGCTTCTTGTTCTTAATCATTTCCCATCAGCCTCTCTACCCCCATAGGTAGTATAGGGGGCTTGGCAACCAAAGCATGCTCAAGAATCTGGGGATGGAAGGTTCTTTAGAGGTTATTGAATCCAACCCTCTCACTGAGGAAACTTCAACCTAGAGTCATTAACTGACTTGCCTGAAGTCTGAGTGTCTAAGGGTGTACCCTTCTACTCCTTCAACTCAAGTGACTTCCTGTTGACTTTAGGATAAAATATAAACTCCTCTGTTTACCATTCCAAGCCCTTTATAGCCTGCCCCTACCCATCTTTCCGTCCTCACTGGACATTGTTGTTGCCCTTTCCTCACTCTGCAGTCAAGTGGGATTGGCCTTCTCATTGTCACACACAAGACTTTACCTGCCATGTCCATGGCTTTGCATTGGCCATCTCACTTGTTTGGTATACGATCTTTCCTTCCCTCCCCTACGCAGAGTCCTTCTCTTCCATTAAGACTTAAGTTCTGTCTTCTTCGAGAAGCCTTTCATGATTCCACCACCTGCTAATGTCCTCCTACTTAAGCTAACTTGTACTGAACCACTTTGTCAATATTTGTATTTATTCACTTTAAATACTGTAAATTCTAAATAGTAACTGTTTCTCTTTTACCCTGGAACCCTGAGGGTCTTCCCCTCCCAGTTTGATTTCTTTTTTTTTTAAAGGGGCCATCCCTTGAGTAACTACTTAAACAGATCTATTCACTGAATGGATATATCAATCAAAGTGAGAATGTGACTTTAGCCTGAAAGGACCAGGCTCTCCCATTGCATCCTGGACCATCTCTAGTCCTCCTGATGAATATCAGCCCACTGGACCCAGATGGCTCTGGAGGAGAAGTGAGGCTGGTGACCTTGCCCAGCCCTCCCTCACTCAAATCAAAGTCAACTGCAAGTCATCTCATCATCTTGACGTCCTGGTCCTCTTTGAGAACGAAGGGCAAACACCACAACAATTCATTCACTTTACATTTTTGCTGTATATATTTATATATGTACTTATTTCCCCCATTCGAACGTAAGCTCATTTCTAGTAGAGATTGTTTCATTCTTTGTACTTCTGTCTCCAGTGAGTAGCACAGTGTCTGGAACATAGTAGGTGCTTTAAGAAAGTGTTTGTTGATTGAATGAGATAGTATTTGAGCCTGGGATTATAAATCCAGTGCCCTGTGGACTACATGACCCCTGACTTTCCAAATTTTGGAATGTTTTTTTGCAACTTCAGTAGAATGTTTTGTCATCCTTGAGACCCATCCTTTTCTTTTACATGTTGTTGTTTCAAGTTTCAGAGTTCTGCTCTTGGGCCCCAAGGCAAAGCACTTAAGAGGTTCAGGGAAAATATGAATTAGTGAGGAGATGGTAGAGAAGGATTAACATCTCTAAGTTTAAGGACTTTTATTTCAAAAAAGAAAGATCTTTTTTGAGGAAAAGAAAGGAAGTTTTGAAACCTGGGTTATATTCAGTGCCGCTGGCATTATTTTTGATTGGGTGAATGACCAGCTATGAGATGTGTGGAATTTCGGGAAAGTCTGCTTTTCCCCAAATATCTTCTTTCTTCTCTAATGAGTTCCCTGAAGTGTCCACATTCACTTACTCCTGTGCTAGCTGGCACGGTGGCTAGAGTATTGGACCAGAAGTCAGGGAGACCTGAGTTCAAATTTGCCCTCAGACGCTGACCAGCTGTGTGACTCTGGGTAAGTTGCTTAACTGCTGTTTACCTTGGTTTCCTCAACTGTAAAATTGGGATTGTAAAAGCACCTACCTCCCACGGCTGTTGGGAGGGTCACGTGAGATGATATTTGTAAAGAGCTTACTTAGCGCTGTTTCTGACATGTAGTACGTGATTAATGTTTGTCTTCTTCCTTCCATGCTGAGGCAGAGCAGGCTCACAGTGAAAATGTAAATGAGATCTGATGATCTGGGAAGACTAATATCTTATGCAACTATCAACTACTAACACCTGAACCTGGATTCTTTGATCTGATTTGCCAGGTGAAGGTAACCTGGAGAAGGGTACATTTTGACAGGGAGGGAGAAGTACAAGGACGGGGAAAGGGATTAATTTGAGGTGTGTGCTAGAGAGGGCAAACCCAGATGGGGATTCTGGTGAAAGATTGGGCTTTTATAGGGAATCACAGGACATTGAATGTCTGTGGGGAAATCTGAATCTGAGGCTATGTTGATAATGGACATTGGACGCATGGGGAAAGCAAACCCTTCAGAGGCTACCTGGACCTTCTGGTCTTGAATCTCCCTTGGTTCTGCCTTTCTAATGACAGCACTATGTCTTTCCAAGGGGATATCAGGGCTAGATCTTGAAAACTATGGGGAATAAAGAAAATGTGACATATTTTTTAGGTTCCTTTGAATAAGATTGCAATGGTTCTATTTGTCAAAAACTGAAAAAATCTGCAGGACAAGGTAACAAGATGATGGAGCATTTCAGGCATTAGAACCACAGATCCAGTGATCCTTTCATTTCTAGGAGAAAGATCTGGGAACTTTTCCCAAAGAGTAAGGGCAGAGGGCAGGTGGAACATAGAGAGGTTAAGTAATCTGTTTAAGGTCACCTAGCAAATCAGCAGTAGAGCTGGACTGGAACCCAAGCCTCCAGATGCCCAGTCTGATGCCCTGCCCACTGGACCATGCTGCCTTTAATGAGGGCACCTCTTTAGGGACTGCTGTCTGGCTGTCTGCCCGGGAGTAGAGCTGTTTGCCAGGCATCCAAAGCTGAGGGGCCTCTTGCAGATCAGCACCGATCCCTGCTTTTCCTGGCTATGTTTGGACAGAAGGCCAGGTGAGATTAGAGAGGTGGAAGGTTCTCCTAAGGAGGAGGTGGATAAGAAGTCTCCTGACTACTCTAGAGGGCATTCTGGATAGGTTACCTCTCTCCCTTCTTCGCTCTTTCTGCTATGGAGATTTTCAAATCAGGAAAGGTTATTGTGGGTAGAGGTGAGGGGAATGCCAGCAAGTGGCTTTTCAGGCACAACTTCCATAAAAAGCACACAGTGTTGGGGGGCCATCCAGTGGAGAAGCCCCTTCTAGGTCAAAAGAATCCAGTCCTTTCTCTGGGCTACCATTGGTTCAGTGGTTGGTTATTTGGGCTGTCACTTCCATCACAGAAGCCAGAATGCTAGAGTTGGAAGAGCCATTAGAGATCACCTTATTCAGACTCGTCACCTAAGAGATGGGGAAACTGAGACCCAGAGAAGCGCTATCCCTCTTGACTTGGATGGGACCCTGCCCTTTGGCTGACCCCCACCATGTCCAAGCCCACTGGTGAGGTCATCTCAGTCTCTGTCAGTGGTCTTACTGGAGTTGACTTTGTCTTTCTCTTTTGCTCTGTTCTCTTAACTGTGGATATCAGTGCAAAGAAAATAGGGTCCACACATCAAGAAACACCAACAGAGACGCCAGAGAGGGCAGAATGAACAGCAGGTTGCTCACTTAGTGGACCATTAGTTTGTCAGGTGGAAGGCAAGGTAAGAGTAGCCCATCCTACTCTGAGATCACTCACGTGGCAGTGCTGGAAAGAATTGGCCATAAGTGGCCATGGAGCAGGGATAGGAGGAGGGAAGTTTTCTGAGGGAAATTAGAAGACAAGGTACATGTGTTTTGGGTGGCAGGAGTAGGTGCAGGGTGGGAAAGGGGGGAGAAAACAACATGATGAGGCAAGCCGGGGGGTGTATATCTTTCGGTGCGTTTTTCCTTTTAGACCAGAGTTCGTTCTCGTATGGTCACTGACCAATGTAGTCTAATTGGCACCATTTTCCATTTGGGAGGAGTTAAAGACCTATCTTCTTCTTCTCTTCTCCCCTTTCCCCCACCTCTTGTTGGGCTATCCAATCATCTTTTTCTCCCCCACCCCCAAACCAGAGAGACTCTGTTTATCTAATTCACGGCAAGCCTTTCTGGAAAAGCTTCCATCTTCTGTTTTCCACTCCCCCTTACCCTATCCCTTTGTGGGGGTGGGGGAGGTTAGTGACTGGGAGATGGAGAGAAAAAAAATACACACACAACAAAAAACAACACCCTGCATTATACCCCACAAAGCCTGAAATATAAAACAAAAAAGCATCTGTGCGGAATAATAAAACAAAGTGTGTATACGTGTCGTTCTCACAGGGTATTTGGCTGAGCCCCGGCAACGGGAAAGCATGCATAGCTAACTCTCCTGACTGTGTGAAATCCTTTGTACCGGGCAGAGGCTCGGCAAGAGACCTGGAGCCCAGGGCTTGGCATGAGCCCCAATACATTTTTTGGAATGGTTTCTTGTTCATCACTGACACTCGTAATGAGAAATTTATACACCATCCTAAGCGGATAAATTAATTTCAAACACTTTAGACTGGGGAAGACAATGCCTATTGGCAGGCTCCATTATTGGCCTTTTTTATTAAAAACAAAACAAAACCCATCGCCTGGCTTCATGGAGCTCACACGGTAAAGGGCCCAGCTCCGGCAGCGATGGAAACTTGGCCTGGCTCGAAAAGGACACTTTCAGTGTATATGTGGGTCAGGGGATAGTATGTCACTTTTGAAACTTAATTAAAATAGGTTCCATTTCTTCAAGGACTCTGCTTCTCACCCGTGGACGAACAGGACCCCTCTTCCTGTACCTCTTTTAGAAATGGCATTTTGGCAAAAGGGAGTGTGATTTTGGAGGCTGCATTTGTGAAAGGTAATTAAATTGTTAGAATGTTTCCATTCAGCCCCAAAGAAGCTGCTCAGGGGTGAGGGTTTGGGATTCATCAGGCAGACATATTCTCACTGTCTCTTGAGGCTGAGGGCTCTCCTGGCACTCGATCATAGCAAACATTAGTGGCAAACAGGGCAACCTGAAACATACTAATAAGTGTGAGATTCAGAGTAACCACATTGCTATGCGCACATGCCCTCTGCATACAGAGGGGAGCTACTTGACTGAAAACTGGAAATGTCTTCCTGGTCCCTTATGGTCAAGTAATCCCAGTAAGCAGGGGGTCTGATGATTGATATTCCGCTGGTGCTTCCCAGCTCCCTTGGCGGCTTCTCAGCGCAGTGCCAAGGCCAGGGAGCCCCGTGTGGCAGGTTCAGTCCCTGTATTGGCCACTTGTCTTTTCACTGTTCCTTAACTGCAGACTGTATGTGGGTCTAGAGCTAAATAAATGCATGGAGTCTTGAGAAGGAATGGGTGAGAGAGTGTGGATGATTCCTTGCAAGCCCATCCATACCCCTGGATGTACAACTTAAAGTGAATGCTTTCCCAAAGGCTTTGGTACTTTTGTCAGGCCATTCCCACAATTTTGCATTGGCTTATCCCTGTGTCTAGAATGTTTTCTCTCCTCACCTCTGCCTTTTTGAATTCCTGACTTCCAGATTCATACATAATATATGCTTAATGATTGGTTGATCCCTCTGTTTAATTTATTACTAATTAAATTATTTTCAATTGATTAATTAATATTAATTAAATTATAAATTAAATTCTACCAAATTTTATTAAGCACCTACTATGTGCAAGATAGATGTTGTGGCATGGTGAATATAGAGCTGGCTTCAAAATCAGGAAGACTTGGGTTCCAGCTTCTAATACATCCTGGATGCATGATCCTGGTTTAGGCTCTTAACCTCTTCTCCTCTAGCCTAGGCAGCTCTCTACAAGACCATAATTTGCAGGGAATGCATTCAGTGCTTTAAAGTTTGCAAAGGAATTACTTTCTTAATTTAAGAAAAATTCTATATTTTCAATAAAGTTATGGAATTTTAGAGTTGGACGAAGTCTTAAAGGTTATTTAGTTCAACCTGCTACCCAATGTTAAGATGCTTCTTTTTTTTTCCCACTAAGAGATGAGTATTTGATCAGTCATCCAGCTTCTGCTTGAATAATTCCAATGACAAGGATCTCACTACTAGATTGAGGAAATCATTCCATCATTGGAAAGCATTATCCATTAGTTCTCATAGTGAGCCCAAATCAGGCTCCTTATAACTTGCATTCATTAGTCTTAATTTTAGTCCTAGTTCTAATTCTGTAGCAACATAGACACAAAAAGTTTATTCCTTCTATACAAAGGCCCTTCAAATATTACAAGGGAGCTATTAATTCTCTCTTTAGTTTTTTCTTCTCCATGCTAACCAGCTGTACCTTCTTTAACAATTCTTTATTTGATAGGGTTTCCAGATCCTCCCACCATCCTGGTCACCCTCTCCTAAATGTACAATGATTTGTCAATTTTCTTATTAAAGAGTATCATCCAAATTGAACACAATATTCCAATGTTGTTCTGTTCCATTGAAGACATAGTGGGATTATTCTTTTCCCTAATCCAAATTCTGTATTTCTGTTAATTCAATTTAAAAATTTTAATTAACCTTTTAAAGTAGTATGTGATATTTCTGCCTCAAATTACAGTTCATAATCACTTAAAAAATCTGAATCTTTTTCATATCACCTGCTGCCACACTATGCCTCCATTATGCCATGTGTGCAATTGAGTTTTTAACCTGAATATAGGAATTTACATTTATTCATATTAAATTTCATCTTATTAATTTCACTCTAGATTTCTAGTCTATCAAGATTATTTTGAATTGTATTCCATCATCAGATCGCCTATCTTCCTTGACTTCGTGTGACTGGTAAATACGATAAAGATACTTCATATGTGGTGTATGGTAGTAGAAAGAACAATGGATATGGAGCCAAAAAAACCTAAGTTTGAGTTCCAAATCCACCACTTAATAACACTGTAATTTAATCACTCTGAAATTCAGTTTCTTGACCTATAAATAGGAATGTTGATATTAGTACTCTCTGCCTGATAAGATTTTTGTAAAGAAAGTGTTTTGTAACCCTTAAAGTGCATTTTAAATGTGTGCTGTTATTAACTATCAATATTTGTCCAGGTTTTTGATGCAGTTGGACAGGGCAGAATTAGGACAGACACTTCCCTATACTTCATACAAAACTATTAATCAATATTCTTTGACTATGATCAATTGACTATTGCCTGGCAATTTTAGTTAAAAGAAAAGAGTGTCCAAAGTCTCCTTAAGATTTTGAAAGGATCCTTCCATCTTATCCAATGAAGGCTGTTTCCCACAAGGTAGACGGTGCTCAATGGGCTGTTGGTCCCACCATGTAGGATATATCTGAGATTACCTTGGTCCAAGATGTGTGGAATCTCTGGAGTTGGAAGGCCATAAAGCTGTCTATAGTGGTCCAGAAATCCAGAGAAGTCGTCTGTTTACTCAGTGAAATAATCTGAGGAATTCCCTGGGCTACTGATAGGCAAGCCTGAAGATCAACCACTTTTTGGGAAACTCTCACTTCCCAAAAGACTTCTAAACTCTCAGGAAGGTTGTTATTTCCATAAAGGTTTAGTCCAGTTGTTGTAGCATCATGGTCTGGTCTTGTGGCTTTGTAGCCCATCCCCCCAAATCTCTGCACACACCCCTTGCCATCCCCCAGCCCCTGTAGTTGATAGACTTTCAGGGAGTAACAAGTGATGGACTTGGCTGTCAGAGTTGTAGGTGTAGGAGCAAGTCTGTTCAAGTTTGGGGATGAAAATAAGACTATCAGATTCCGAATCCTTACAGGATAGGGAGTTGGAAGGTGTGGGTTGGGGGAATTCATGCTGTTAGAGATTAAGGGCAGTTACCAAGGTCTAAGGAAGATAACTCTCCTGGGGAAAAGGGAGATGATCTAACCTATGATCCAGGAGAATAAAGAAAATACCATATCAGGTCAAACCAGAGATTGTAAGGGTAACCAAATCCATGGATCAGCATGGAGGTTGGAAGAGATCCTAGCAACAGCACAAAGCTGGGGAGGTCAATAGAAAGTAGTTGTTCAGGGAGATACATTACAAAGGGGAATGGTAGATATCTAAGAAATGACCCTTTGTTTCACAAGACATCTCTGCCCATGACAATTCTTTTTATGGTTGTGATGTTCTAATCATACCCTCCCACTCACAGTGCCATATTAGCACCACTCTGGGCTCAATATACACATACAAAAACATAAAACAGGGAATAATGGCAAATTCACTTATTAAGGTCATATTTATATTTCTGTCACAAAGGGTAATCTTTATTTGTTTGAACTGTCTGCTTAATTTTTTAATCATTACTTAACCAAGTAATGCATTAAAAGATAACATGTTCAATATTTTATGCATGATGGGAACTGGAACATCAGTATCCCAGCCTAGGAGAAGAGTCTTCCAACTGGAAAGGTTGGACAACCCCCATGAAGAAAGAGAAGGCCAAGATAAATGAGTAGATCATAAAAGAGGACCCAGACACTTGGAATGAGTTCTGGATGATCTACATTTCATTGTGTTGACTGCATGGACACATGTGATCAGAGACAATGTCTTTGAGAAATCATGGAGAATCACAAAGATATAAGAAGACTGAGAAATAACAAATGTATTGATTTTCAAATAGGAAACAAATGGTGAATTTGGGGAATTAGAGATCATAGGATCGTAGATTTAGAGTTGGAAGGGACTTTGCTAGTTCAGACAGGAACAAGGAACAGTGGTAGAAAATGCCAGCTCCTTTTGTGCCATAAGCCAAGACTTGTCATGGAATATGCCTTGCCAATGCGAATCAATTTTGGAAGATTTGGCTCAGCCTATAGGATATATCTAAGCCTGCTTTTAACTATGTTCAAAACTGAGCTGATACCCCTCTCTAGCATTTTCTTGCCTGCCTACTTGCCCCTTATGAAAGAATGCCAAGTGGAAGCAATGTAAGACTCTGGGAAAATCATTTCCACTCTTTTTGCCTCATTTTGCTCATCTGTAAAATAATAGCCTGTACCCCACAGGGCTGTTCTTAAGAATCAGGTGAGATAGCATATGTAAATGCCTTGTAAACCTTATAATGCTATATAAATGCTTGCTGTGATGTGGCAGCTGCTTATTACTGTCTTCAGGATGAATAATCCCTAAGATCAGCTTCATAGTCTACCTGTTCATGACCCTCAACATTGAATTCCCAAACCATTGTGCATTATGGATCCCAAATTTTCTGGACTCAGGAGCTTCTACAGACTTCATGAACTCTGTCCTTCAGAGCAAGTGCCCCTTCAATTTTATGCCTTCTATGACTAGTAGTAGAGGAAATAATAGATGAGTACTCTGGTCACTTTTGGTGACTCTGAGCAAGTCGCTTAATCTTGTTTACCTCAGTTTCCTCATTCACAAAATGGGCTGGAGAAAGAAATAGCAAACCACTCTAGATTTCCACCAAGAAAGCCCCAAATAGGGTCATGAAGAGTCAGATATAACTGAAACGACTGAACAATGACAACAAATGTTTGGTGGGTTTCTTTCTCCTCATGTGAAGCCTAAATCTGCTTTCACTATTTTGAGATTGTTCTCTTTTTTTCATCCCTCTGAGACCAAGCAGGATAATCCTTCTTTGACATGATAGTCCTTCTAATGTGTAAAGATTATTAGTCATATATTATCCGAGTTAAATAGGAAGGAAGGAACAAAGGAAGGAAGGAAGGAAAGGAAAGGAAAGGAAAGGAAAGGAAAGGAAAGGAAAGGAAAGGAAAGGAAAGGAAAAAGGAAGGAAAGGAAGAGAAGGAAGGAAGGAGAAAGGAAGGAAGGGAAGAAAGGAAGGAAAAAACATTTATAATAATAGCTCCTAAGCATTGTGGAGATATAAATACAAAAGCAAGTCAACAAACATTAAATACTTACTTTTGCTGAGTTCTGTGCTAAGCAGAGTATGCCAATAGGCACACATGTGAGCACATACACACACACACACACACATAAACACACACAGACACCACAAAATCCAGTCCCTACTCACAAGAAGCTTGCAGAATAATGGAGGCCACAACATGAAAATAATATTTTCATATACAATGTACAAATAAAATACAGACAAGATAAACTGAAGATAATCAATGGAAGGAAAGTACCAGCATTAAGGAGGACCAAGAAAGGTTTCTTATAAAAGGTGGGTTTTAACTGGGACCTGAAGGAAGTCAAGGCAACCAGGAGATAGGTGATGAGGCAGGAGAGAATTCCAAGAATGGAGAACAGCCAGTGAAAATACCCAGAGTGGGGAGGTGAGAGTGTCTCATGCAAAGAACAAAAGACTCCAGGGTCCCTGGGTCCCAGAGTACATGAAAGTCAGTAAGGTGAAAGAATACTGGAAGGATAGGAGAGGTGCAGGTTATGAAAAGATTTAACAACCAAAAAAAGATTTTCTATTAGCTCTTCCATAGGGAGTCACTAGATTTATCGAAAAGAATTCCATGATCAGACCTATACTTGAGGAAGCACAGGAATAAAGATGAGAGATGATGCAAAGGTAAACTAAGCAAGACTTCACAACTGGTTTGTATATGGGAGTGAGATGACCCTAACCTGGGTAAGTGACAGGATAGTGATGTCATCTAGAATAATAGAAAAACTAAGAATAAGAGAGAGCTGTAGGGAAAGATCTTGAATTCAGTTTTGGAAATCTCAAGTCTTTGGGACATCCAGTTCTGGATGTCCAACAGGGAGGTGGAGTTGTGAGTCTTGGAGATTAAAAGAGAGGTTAGGTCTAGATAAGGAGGCTTGAGAAACATTTGGATGGAGAAGATAATTGAATCCAAGGGAGCTAATGAGATCTAAGAGAAATGGTATATAAAGAAAAGAGAAGATGGACTAGGAAAGTGCCTTGGTAGGGATCCCTATGAATAGTGGGTGAGCCAGTTAAGAATAACTTTTAATTTCTAAAGAGATCATTCAAATGGAAAAAGGACCCACATGTACAAAAATATTTATAGGAGCTCTTTTATGTGATGGCCAAGAATTGAAATTGAGGGGATGCCCATCAATTGGGGAACTCCTGAACAAGTTGTGGCATATGAATGTAATGGAATACTATTGTACTATAAGAAATGATGAGCAAGGTAGTTTCAGAAAAAATTGAGAAGACTTATATGAACTGATACAAAGTAAAGAGGGTAGAACCAAGATAACACTGTTCACAGTAACAGTCGCATTGTGCGATGATTAACGTTGATAGATTTAGCTCTTCTCAGCAATGCAAGGATCTAATACCCCCAAAAGATTCATGAAAGAAAATTCTGTTCACAACCAGAGAAAGAACTATGGAGTCTGAATGCAAATCAAAATATACTATTTGCTCTCTCTCTTTTTTTTGTTTTCTTTTTCTTTCTTTCTTCCTCGTGGTTTCCCTCATTCATTCTAGTTCTTTACAACATGACTAAAGTGGAAATGTTTTTTTTTAAAATTAATTTATTTAACTTTTAACATTCATTTTCACAAAATTTTGGGTTCCAAATTTTCTCCCCATTTGTCCCCTCCCACACCCCAAAATACCAAGCATTCTAATTGCCCCTATCACCAATCTGCCCTCTCTTCTATCATCCCTCCCTTCGCTTGTCCCCGTCTTCTCTTTTGTCCTGTAGGGCCAGATAACTTTCTATACCCCTTTACCTGTATTTCTTATTTCCTAGTAGCAAGAACAGTACTCAACAGTTGTTCCTAAAACTTTGAGTTCCAACTTCTCTTCATCCCTCCCTCCCCACCCATTCCCTTTGGAAGGCAAACAATTCAATATAGGCCATATCTGTGTAGTTTTGCAAATGACTTCCATAATAGTCCTGTTGTGTAAGACTAACTATATTTTCCTCCATCCTATCCTGCCCCCCATTGCTTCTATTCTCTCTTTTGATCCTGTCCTTCCCCAAGAGTGTTGACTTCAAATTGCTCCCTCCTCCCCTTGCCCTCCCTTCCATCATCCCCCCCACCCTGCTTATCCCCTTATCCCCCACTTTCCTGTATTGTAAGATAGGTTTTCATACCAAAATGAGTGTGCATTTTATTCCTTCCTTTAGTGGAATGTGGTGAGAATAAACTTCATGTTTTTCTCTCACCTCCCTTCTTTTTCCCTCCACTAAAAAGGCTTTTGCTTGCCTCTTTTATGAGAGATAATTTGCCCCATTCCATTTCTCCCTTTCTCCTCCCAATATATTTCTCTCTCACTGCTTAATTTCATTTTTTTAAGATATGATCCCATCCTATTCAATTCACTCTGTGCTCTCTGTCTCTGTATGTGTGTGCATAATCCCACCCACTACCCAGATACTGAAAAGTTTCAAGAGTTACAAATATTTTCTTTCCATGTAGGAATGTAAACAGTTCAACTTTAGTAAGTCCCTTATGACTTCTCTTTGCTGTTTACCTTTTCATGCTTCTCTTCATTCTTGTGTTTGAAAGTCAAATTTTCTTTTCAGCTCTGGCCTTTTCACCAAGAACGTTTGAAAGTCCTCTATTTCATTGAAAGACCATTTTTTCCCCTGAAGTATTATACTCAGTTTTGCTGGGTAGGTGATTCTTGGTTTTAGTCCTAGTTCCTTTGACCTCTGGAATATCCTATTCCATGCCCTTCGATCCCTTAATGTAGAAGTTGCTAGATCTTGTGTTATCATGATTGTATTTCCACAATACTTGAATTGTTTCTTTCTAGCTGCTTGCAATATTTTCTCCTTGACCAGGGAACTCTGGAATTGGCCACAATGTTCCTAGGAGTTTCTCTTTTTGGATCTCTTTCAGGCGGTGATCTGTGGATTCCTTGAATACTTATTTTGCCCTCTGGTTCTAGAATCTCAGGGCAATTTTCCTTGATAATTTCATGAAGTATGATGTCTAGGCTCTTTTTTTTGATCTGGTTTTCAGGTAGTCCCATAATTTTTAAACTGTCTCTCTTGAATCTATTTTCCAGGTCAGTTGTTTTTCCAGTGAGATATTTCACATTATTTTCCATTTTTTCATTCTTTTGGTTTTGTTTTGTGATTTCTTGGTTTCTCATAAAGTCATTAGCCTCCATCTGTTCCATTCTAATTTTGAAAGAACTATTTTCTTCAGTGAGCTTTTGAATCTCCTTTTCCATTTGGCTAATTCTGCTTTTGAAAGCATTCTTCTCCACATTGGCTTTTTGAACCTCTTTTGCCAATTGAGTAGCCTATTTTTCAAGGTGTTATTTTCTTCAGTATTTTTTTGGGTCTCCTTTAGCAAGGTGTTGACCTGCTTTTCATGCTTTTCTTGCATCTCTCTCATTTCTCTTCCCAGTTTTTCCTCCACCTCTCTAACTTGATTTTCAAAATCCTTTTTTGAGCTCTTCCATGACCTGAGCCCATGCTATATTTATTTTGGATGTGTGGGATACAGAAGCCTTGACTTCTGTGTCTTTCCCTGATGGTAAGCCTTGTTCTTCCTCATCAGAAAGGAAGGGAGGAAGCATCTGTTCACCAAGAAAGTAACCTTCTATAGTCTTATTTTTTTCCCCTTTTCTGGGCATTTTCCCAGCCAGTGACTTGACTTCTGAGTTTCCTTTCCACACCCACCATGCCTCCAGATCTGCCTAGCCAGTGCTTAGGGTCTGAGATTCAAATGCTACTTCCCAGCCTCAGGGCTTTTGGCAGGGGTGGGGCTGCAATTTAGTGTGAGATTAAGCTCAGGTGCTCAGATGGGGGCAGGACTGCCGCACTGGGCTCAGTTCTCTCAGGGGGTTTATGCAGAGACCTTCAACAATGGATCTGGGCTCCTGCCTGCTTGGGGAGCCCTTGTCTGCTGCTGCCTCCGCTGCTGCCTCCTGAGTGGGCCTGAGTTATGGGGACACCCCACTCCCCTCTCAACCAGCCAAAGAGACCCTCTCACCGACCTTCAGCACCTGTGGGTGGAGGGACCTGCGTGGCTGCTGGAGATTCCATCCCTGAAGCCTGCTGGGATCTGCTCCTCTTGGTGCCTCGAAGCCAAGGCAGGGCAGGGCTGGGCTCCGCTCCAGGTCAGGTGCATGAAGGACCTTTCGCGTCAGGTTTTCAGGTCTCTCTGGAACAGAAATCTCATCTGCTCCATTGTTCTGTGGCTTCTGCTGCTCCCAAATTTGTTGGGAGTTCTTCTTTACAGGTATTTTATGGGCTGTGGGTTTGGAGCTAGCATATGTGCGTCTTTCTACTCCGCCATCTTGGCTCCTCCCCCAAAATATGTTTTTTTTTAATCAGGTATTTGTTGTTTATTCAGTATTTAGGGTTAGCGTGATATTTGAGGAATTGGTTGCATCATTGTATATATACAGATTTTTTTATATAATATGGAAAATTACAACCATTGACATATACATACACCCCCCCCCCCCCAAAATCAGGTCCTCTGATAAAATGATACATGGGGCCATCCCTAATGTAGGAGAGCACAAAGGTAAGCACTGTATCAATAAAGAATTACTCCTGTTTGTTTGGTGTTTTATATCTAAGAATGTTGTCTTCTGAACCTATAGGAACCTGTAGCACATACATAGAGGACAGGTAGTTTATATACCTGTGAGGTGCTTGCTCTGCTTGATACCCACTACTGAGACTGTACAAGTCATATCCCACATCAGTTGCAAACAACAATAGGGTTTAACAAATAGGAGTCACACTGTACTATTCCCTATTTCTAACTTCAGGAAGAGATTGAGCATGTTCACAGGTTTTATCTTTCTGGTGTTCAGTCACTAATAAGAGGAAGGATTTGGCCTATTTGAAAAGTCCATCATACACAGCTGCTTAACCACTGTCATATTCTCTTGATGGCAGCACATTAAAAGGTTTTAAAATTGCAGCTCCTTCTGGATTCCTCAATGTGCTCTTCTTTATTTTTTTTTATTTTTAATGTTCTACAATCACTACCATAGAACTTAGATTTTCCCCCCTACCCACCCCCCACCATTCCCCTCCCTCCCCAAGATGGCATACCATTCTATATAGGATCTACACATACTTTCCTATTGAATACATTTTCACTATAGTCATGCTGTGTAGATGAACTAAAATGAATGGAAGAGATCATATAACAAATCAAAACATAATACACATACACATACACACACACACACACACACACACAAATGATTTGCTACATTTTGCAAATGAATTCCATAGTTCTTTCTCTGAGTGTGGAAGGCATTTTACCTTAGAAGACCATTGGGAATTTTTTTTTTAAGTTCTTGTGTTGTTATGAAGTTCCAAGTCTACCAGAAAAAACTTTCGTGCACTGTGGTCGTTGCTGTGCACAAAGTTCTGTGCTCTTCTTTAAAATGGTTCTCCTCCTCTGGATTCAGGTTTACCTTCACCACATCTGAAATGTCATTCTGCCCCAAGACACATGGAACACTAAGGAAGACATCCTCATGAATGCCATATAGACCCTTAATCATGGTGGAAATTGGACGTGCTCTTCTAAGATTCTTCATAATGTTTTCTGCCAGATCTGCCATAGATAAACCAGTGGCCCAGGAAGTGTAGCCCTTCAGCTTGATCACCTCATAAGCACTTTCAACCACCTGTTTATGAACGTCTTTCCAATTCTCAGAATCAGCATCAGCTCCCAAAGGAGGATGAAGGTTCTTCAGAGACACATCAACAACATTCACATCACTCCACACAAGAACACTGGAGTCTCTATGTTCCCCAAGGAACACTCCCCATTCATGACAACGTAAAGAATGGACATCAAGTCTCTTCCCCATTAGGTAACAGAAATGGGAAAAACCAGATTGCAACAACTTCCAATAACATGATTTTTAGGAAAGTCATGTAGCTTTCAGGCCACATATGTCAAAATATCTGCGACACTGAAAACAATAGGCAGCTTGCAATTAGGTTGTATTTAACAATATTGGGAATGATGAATTTAAAGATATTCTCATTACACTGAACCAAATTAAGATGACCTTCTCCCTTCTGTTGATGTGCCCCAGCTGTAATAATGACTAATTTTGAGTTTGTAGTCACACTGCAGTCTTTGCCTGAAACAATCTTTGGCATTTCGAGGAAAGGCTGCCATGTTGGAGATCCATTGTCTCTCTCTTTAGTTTGTCTTCTATTACATCAACCAAGACAAGTTCATCAGCCAAATCCTTTGTTAATAAGATACTGATGACACATGCCATGCCAGCTGCACCAACTCCAACAATGGTGATTTTGTTCTGGGGAAACTGGTCTTCCTTTAGGACATTCAAAATCAGCTGATCCTTGACAGTAGATGTCATTTTGGGGGATATCGAAGTTGTTGGTCAAGCTGTGAAAGTTCTGAGTTTGATGTGAGACTGCTGCTCCCAGACTCATGCTGAAAATATGCTTAATAAGAATGTATATGTAGAACCTGTGTCAAATTGTGTGCTGTCTTGGGGAGGGGGGAGGGTAGGTAGAGAAAATTAAAACTCAAAAGCTTATGGAAATGAATGTTGAGAACCAAAAATTAATTAATTAATTAAAGAAAAAAGAATAGCTTAAACTTTTCTGGCTGCTGCATCACATTGTTGAATCATGCTGAGAAAGCAGTCCATGAAAATTTCCTGATTTTTTAAAAAATTTCTCACAGAAACTGCCTAGTCATGCTACCTTCTCCATCCTGCACTTGTGATATTGATGTTTTGAACCCAAATGTAGTTCTTCAGTTTATCCCTTTTAATCTCATTAGCTTAGCCTCACTGTTCTAGCCTGTGGAGATCAATCAATCAATTAACAAGAATAAAGTGTCTACTAAGTTCCAGGCACTGTCTTAGTTGTTGTAGAACCTTTTGGATCCTAATTCTGTCATCCAGTATGTTAGGTATTCCTCCCAGCCTTGTGTCATCTGCAAATTGGATAAGCGTGCCATCTGCCTTTGTCAGTCACTGGTAAGGAGAGCATGGAGCCAAGGACAGATCCCTGGGACAATCTGCTAGAGAAAGTTAAAGTAGGACCATTATTGATCTCTATTTGGCCATTCAACCACTTTCAAACCCAACTTATTGTAGCATCAACTAAATTATGTTTCTCCATCTTCTCAACAAGAATAATGTAAGAGAATATTTATTGCTTAGCTAAAATTGAGGTAAACTATATATCATCCTACTAATTTCTAAGTTCTAGTAATACTGTCAAAAAAGAAAAAAAAAAGTTAGTATGGTATGACCTGTTCATTTTGTTTTATTTTTAAAACAACTTTAATCTATTCCTTTTGTGTTTTTTTACCTAAATTTTCCCCAGTATCCCTCCTCTTCCAGAGAGCCATCTCATACAATAAATAATATGTTCTCATCATTTTTCTCTCCTCTGGTTTCTGGAGTTCCTCATATGAGCATTTTTTCTTAAACTATAGTGCAACCCTGTCCCTCCCCTCTTACATCATTCCAGAGCTAAACTCTAATTATGAATCTCATACAATCAAGTCTCAGTCATAATTTCCCTTCTCATGTCAGGATCCCTAGTTCATCTTGCTTATTACTTATATTTTATTCATTTGTGTAAGAAGCCATAGTTTTCATTACTGGCTCATTCCCTGTTAGCCCTATGACTATTCTTTCTGTGCTATTCTTACACTCGGTCAAATGGTGAATATATATAAACAGTTTTCTCGCTCTTCCTTTTCAATTTAGAGCTCTTTAAATTAAACTTGCAGGATTTCAGAAAGTTGTTTTTTTTCTGACTCTTGTTGGCTGTACTGCAACCCTGGCCAGTAGTCTATTATTCTTATATTTTAAGTGATATTCCAGGAATCCATATTCTATTCTCAGTTACCATTTCCTTAACCAGCTGCTCCCTTCCCAAATCCATGATTCTCTTTTATATCCCTTGTTTTCAGTTGGCAATGGTGAAGGAAAAACTATCTACCTCTCCAAAGTTTGTTGTTGTCCAAGTTTGTTGTCTAAGACTGTGTAATCTTTAACATTTTTTTCTAGGTTCTTTCTGGGAGTATAATTTATTCCCACATAAGTCACAAGAAGTGGGCAGTCGTCATCTGGTTTGACATGTGTAGGGAGGTTCTCTCTCACTCCTTGGACTCAGGCCCTGGGAAGGTAGCAGACCTCACTGTCAAAAAACAGCTGCCAAAGCTTAATCCAAGTTGTTGCTGCTTAACCATGTCAGTCTCTACCTTTCCTACTTTATTCTTCATTCTCTTTTAGATTATCTCTCATCTGACAGTACCTGTAGATTAAAAATATTGTTCCTTGGAGGAAAAACATCTGCTTTGTCTTCAGAGTGTTTAGCTCCTATATCTAGTGGAAGAATTATTTTTTAAAATCAATTAATTAATTTTTAGTTTTTAACATTGACTTCCATAAGAGTTTGAATTTTGAATTTTCTCCCCTACCTTCTTCTTCTCCTCCCCCAGATGGCATACAGTCTGATATAGGCTCTACTTATACATTTATATTAAACATATTTTCATATTAGTCATGATGTGAAGAAGAGTTAGAAATAATGGAAGTAACCACGAGAAAGAAGCAACAAAACAAAACAACAAGAGAAAAGGAGAGCAAATAGTCTGCTTCCTCTGCATTCAGACTCCAAAGTTCTTTCCCTGGGTGTGGATAACATTTTCCATTGTCAGTCTTTTGGAGTTATCTTATATCCTTGCATTGCTGAGAAGGGCTAAGTCTGTCAAGGTCAGTCATCCCACAATTCTGCTGTTACTGTGTACAGTGTTCTCCTGGTTCTGCTCATTTCACTGCGTCAGCTCATATAAGCCTTTCCAGGTTTTTCTGAAGTCCAACTGTGCATCATTTCTTATAGCACAATAGTATTCCATTACATTCAACTACCACAACTTGTTCAGCCATTCCCCAGTTGATGCACATCCCCTCAATTTCCAATTCTTGATCACTCTCAATTTTAGGGGAAGAACTCCTAAAAAACAAGAAATAGGGAGGCAATTATAAAAATTTAATAGATAATTTAATTGCATAAAATGCAAAAACTTTTGTAAGAACAAAATCATTGCAGTTAGGATAAGAAAAGTTATTGATTGAGAATAAGTCTTTGCATCAACTATGTCTGATATCTAAGATATATAGGAAAACAACACAAATATATAAGAACAAAAAACATTCTTCAATGGGTAAGTCTTTAAAGGATATGAACAAGTAGTTCTTAAAAGAAGAATTACAAACTATTAACAGCCATAGACACTAAAAATAAGAAATGTGAAGCAAAACACTCAATAAATTGGCAAAGATGAAAATAGTCAATGTTGGATGACCAATAGAAAGACAAGCATGCTATTACACTCTTGGAAGAATTGTAAATCAGTCCAATCATGCTATAAAGCCATGTGAAATTAAGTGTCTTAAATGTCATTGACCCAGAGATCCCATTGCATGTATCTGAAGGAAGTTAAAGACAGAAAGAAAGGTCCCATCTGCACCAAAATAGCCATAGCAGGACTTTTGGGGGTATCAAAGAACTAGAACAAAATAGATGTCCATTGCATTGTGGTGTCATTTTTCAGTCATGTCTAACTCTTCATGTCCCTATTTGAGGTTTTTTGGCAGATGTACTGGGGAGTTTTGCCATTTCCTTCTCCAGCTCATTTGACAGATTAAGTTACAGAGACAAACAAGGTTAATGACTTATCCGGGGTCACATAGCTAGTAAGCTAGATTTGAACTCGGGAAGATGAGTCTTCCTGACTCCAAGTCCAGCACTCTATCCACTGTGCCACCTAGCTGCATGAATATAATGGGACATTACTGTTTCATTTTTTAAAAATGATGAAAATAAAAGAGTCAACAAAGTACAGAAAGGCTTATATGAATTTTTGCAAATAAATAAGCTGAACCCTGAAAACAATATACAAGGTGAGTGTAACAATGTAAATGGAAAGAACGATGACAAACAAAAAACTGGAGTTAAATGCTTTGTAATTAAAATGACCAAGCCTGGCCTCGGAGAAGAGATTAGGAACTACACCTCCTTCTCTTCTTTGTAGAAGTGTGGAATATTGAATATACTGTCAAATTTGGTTGATATTTTTTTTGCTGAACTGAATTTTTTTTTTATCCTTTAAGATGAAAGGGAAAAAGAAAGAAATCTATGTGAATATAAAAGTGTTGTGAAAATGAAAAAGTAACTAGTTCCTTTTCCTTAGGGAAGAGACATGTCAATTTTTAAAAAATGTTCTGTTTGCATTAAAAAAGTGGACTTTTTTGTTCTCTATGCAACATACATAGTTTTATGGTCCTACCTTCTGACATGGATGAGGATTCCCCATTACCTTTGAAAGGACAGTTGTTGTGGTGTTATTGGATCCATAATCAATTGTTTCTGAGGATCCAAGTCAATGAAGAAGGGAGTTTTTCTCTGATTCAAGTCATAAGCATGCATAGAGCTTGAACCCAATTCACTTTTACGCTGGAGGGTCACTTTACCATTGGCCTTTCCTAGAGGGAATGAAGAAATTCTTGGTGAAGACCTTCCTCTGAGGGGAGGGAAAGAGAAGAGTCTCTAAAAATGCATTTTCATCAGGGATTTCCCATTTTCTCTCAGGTTGTGCTGGCATGCTTGGGCCATACTAGATGACTTAAGTAGTGATGGCTACCATTTAGGGTTACCTTTCTCATTACCCATCCTTCCCATATTCTACTTGTCTTTGTTGCATGGAATTTACATTAACTCTGGATACATTCATGAATTTTTTACCTAGCTCTGTTAATTACGGACTGAAGTAACCAAAGATTCATTGACATCTCCTCTCTAGGCTCAAATGGACCAGGTCCAGTCTGGAGCATGCATCCTAAAAAAATACCGCCCTTTGAGATCTTATTTTCCCTAACAAGACTTTACTCTGGAAATCTTAGAACATAGCTTGTGTGTAGTTCTTAACATATATGAGTTAAAGGGTTCCCCATATCTGCTTGTATCTGGTGAAAGCACTCAAGAAAGTAATAGTCATAGTCATAGAACAGCTTTTTTTTCACTCTACTGGTAATGCAGGAGATGTATAGGACTCATACTAGCTAATAAACAAATTCAGAAAACACATAAAGGAAACCACAATAGCCCATAAGCAATCAACAAAATTCCCCTATTCAGGTGGCCTCACTTTCCCATAGGGTTCCAAAGTCCTCTAGATGCAGTTCCAACCCTATAGTTTGGACTCCCCTTGGATTGGAAATCATTTCAGGGTTTCCAGCAATATAACCTTCTAACATTCTAGTGAGTCTGTCTTTCATCAGGAATGTATGCAGTCCTTCCCATCATGACCCCTGCCTGGACTTGTACTACCTTGGAGTTTAGATTATCTCATTAAAACAAAACACATTTGAACTGATAGACACACAGTCCTCTCCCCATCATACCTACACTGTCTAAATAACTCACTGCAATAGTAAAGTGTAAAGTCTAGATCTTCTTTTCCTCCATATTGTGACTTCTGTTTTTTTGCCTCTGCTCTACTTAGTATCAGGTACCATGTGCACGCTACTCAGGAAATTCCCCTTCTTTGTATAGAAAACTGGATGCCTGAATTATCAAACTGTGAAATTACTTCTAGGTGAACCCTAAGTCTAGTGTGGACCAGGAAATCCCATTTCTCTAGTTAGAAAGTTAGATCCCAGCACTATCTTTTAAAAATGTAATTTTGTTATTTTTTTCCAACAACAGGCACTTTTTTCTAGTGGTCTTTTTCTCAATCCTCATTCTTCTTGACCTGTCCATAGCCTTTGATGCTATCACCCTCTTCGTGATATACTCTTCTCTCTTGGTTTCTATCATACTCCTCTCTCCTGGTTCTCCTCCTTTCTCTCTGATCTCTTCTTCTCAGTTTTCTTTGCTGAATCTTCACCTAGGTCATGCCTACTGATAGTAGGTATCCCTCAGGGCTCTATCCTTGGCTTTCTTCTTCCTCTATATCATGTCTCTTGGTGTTCTCATCAGTTCCCATGGATTCAATGATCTCTATGTCAATGATACTCAAATCTACTTATCCAGCCTTAACATCTCTCTTAACCTCCAGAGTTGCCATTGCCAACTACCTATTTAACATCTAGAACCTGAGGTCCCATAGACATCCTAAACTCTACATGTCCAAACCAGAATGTATTACTCCCCTATCCCAAAATTCTCTTTTGTTATGAACTTCTCCATTACTTTCTTGGGTACCACCATCCTTTTAGTCAATGGAAGTGTCATCTTCAATCCTCACTCTCTTTTATCCCCTCTGTCCATCCAATATATTGCCAAGACTATTCATTTGATCTTTGTAACATTTTAAAACCTTTCCCTCCATTTCTTTTCTCTGGCACTACCACTCCTTTGGTGTAGGTCCACATCCCCTCCAACCTGGATTATTGCCATAGACTTCCAACCAGAAGGTCTTCCTACTTCAAGTGACTTCTCATTCCAATTCATCCTCCACTCAGCTATCAAGCTCATCTTTCTAAAGCACAGGTCTGACTGCATCATTGTCCCCTGCTCCCATTCAATAAATTCCAGTAACTCTCTATCACATCTAGGAAGTAAATATATAATCCTTTGGCTTTTAAAGCCCTTTACAATCTACAACCCTTCGACCTTTCCAGACTCCTTGCACCTTACTCACCCACGAGTACTCTGCTAGTGGTACTGGTCTCTTTGTTGTTTCTCCCACAAGACACCCCATTACCTGACTCTGGGCGCTTTCTCCGACTTTTTTCAATGCCTGGAATTCTCTGCTTCCTCATCTTTGTCTCCAGGCTTCCCTCACTTTCCAAGCCCCAGCTGAAATCTTACCTTCTTCAAGAAGCTTTTCCTAATCCTCCTTAATGCTAGTGCCTACCCTCAGATTCTTGTCTTCAATTTATTCTACCTATGGCATGTTTGTACATAGTCATTTTCATGATTTCTCCATTACACTGTTAGTTCCTGGAAAGTAGGGGCTATCTCTTGCCTTTCTTTGTATCCCCAATACTTAGCATAATGCCTGACACACAATAGGTGCTTAAGTAATGCTTGGTGCTTTGCTTCTCACCTCTCATCTTTCCCTTGTTTAACAAAGAAAAAGAAAATTCCTAAGACAAATAGGCATAGTTAAGGAACATAAATTCCTACATTAGCCATATCCAAAAATTTATCTATCATTCTTTACTTTGAGTCTATCACCTCTTTATCAGTAGAGGGTAGCATGTTTTATTTTTGTTTCTCTGGAGATTCCAGCACTCTCAAACTAAGGTTACTTCTGAAGGAACTCTCAATATTGGTACTACCCAGAAAATCCTTTTCTGGCTAGAAGACTGGGTTTGGCGAATGCTGCTTAGTGAATATTCCCATATTCTCTATAACTAGAAGGCCAGGGCTCAGGCTAGCTGTCATACAGCTAACTAGTGACATGATCTAGAAACCCCCAAACTTGGACCATGAGAAACTCCTCTATGTGTGTTTCCCAAGCTTCTACCTGCTGAATGCTGAACACTCAACTCAGGATTTACCTTGAATTGAGACAGAAGGCAAAAACTAAAGAGCTCTAAGTCCTTCATGAAGACTTCTCTTTATAAGTGAGCACAAAAGGGTGACTTCTCCAACAAGAGTCTATCCTCCACAAGAACCAGCTGTCTTGGGGGCAGCTGTAAGCAGCTATAGTAGCAACCACGCTGGCACACAGAGTAGGATGCTAGCACAGGTTTTTTGATCTGCTTTTCTAAAGGGAAGACTGCTTCAGAGGGGTCAACAATCTTACTTTAATTAAACAATGCAGACAGATATGCAGACAGAAGTGAGTATCCAAGAAAGAATTCAGTATTCTGTGTACACAGAATAATACAATTACCTACAGACTGGAAGAGCACCAGCATCTGAGTAGTCAGGGGCTCTTAACAAATGGCTACCCAAAGTCTGGTCCAGGGAAGCAAAATATCCTTCTCATGATTGAGCCCCCAAAGCAAAATGCCAGTCTCTCAAAATATATAATAAAGACATAACCCCTAATTAGTTCACAGCCAGAAAGCACAAGACCTATGTGACTCAGCACAACTATGAATGATCAGGGTTCAAAGGAGATTAATCCTTCAGATGTTTACAATTTAGCCTGAGCCTGGAAAACTGAACTCCAAAAAGAAAACAATAAAAATCCCACCTTGCTTGTGCTTGCAGCAACATTACCCATCCTTCAGGAGGTATCAATGAGTATCTTCAAATTAGTCAGTTCTTCTTGGAGACAGCCTCACTTGCTAAGGATAAAACAAGAGATGCCATTTGTCCTCTCAACAGGATTCCAATATGAATATCCACACTTTCCTTAGTGAAAGCCTTCTGAAATCCCATGTAAAGTCTTACCATCCAGTAAATTCACACCAAAAGTCCATCAGAAAGACTTATTTGGAAGTTGGTTTACTAAATTGATCAAGGAACCCCCTTGGCCAATTCCCTACACAGGTAAGAAGAATAAAATCTAGTTATTCCAAAATTTATGGATGGAATGGGACTACATCCTATCCAGTAAGTTGACAGGGTTGTGGGCCTGAGGAGATAACATGGGAAACTATGTAACATGTATGCCCCAGAGTTTAATAGAGTCCTTCTACTAACATCATCTCACTAAGTTGAGGGTGACATTCTAGAGGAAGGGATGGTCCAGTCCTTCAGCAATACCAACGCAAAGGAATAGGGAAAGGTTGTGGCTGCTGCTATAAAACCATGCTGTCTAGGGTGGAGAAGCTACAGGAAACATTGTCATTACATGAATGACTACTGCTTCCCCTCTTCGTCTGTTTTCTTGAAATACCCTGTGCTTATTTTCCTGGCTTTGGACCATTGCCAAGAATTCCATCTGATTTCTACCTAATCCTTGGATTTCCTTGGATTTGGTGACCCCACAAAATCTAGTTTGACTTGGCACAGCATCTTGTTTACTTTCTTGGATCACAACTTGAATGGTCCTATGGCCCCGAAGGATTCTCTCCCTCAGACCCTGTTCATTGTCTCTCCGAATTGTTCTTAATCCTTTTTTTAACCCCGCCCCCCTCACACACACCCCAAAACCAAAACCAAACAACACCCTAACAGACAGGAATTCTTAATCCTTTTCGTGTCCTGTATCCTTTTGTCAATCTAGTGGTCTATGGACCCCTTCTCAGAATAGTGTTTTTAAATGCATAAAATAAAATCAGCAGGATTATGAAGGAAACTAAATGCATTAAAATGAAGTTATCTAGATATTTTTTAAAATTTTGCAGATCCAGTTTAAGAGAGTGAGAATCCTACAACTTGTGGCTAATGTCCAACAACTAGAAAGATGTCCAACACTATTTTGTAAAAATGTTTCTAGTATCAATATTTTAGTATAAATTAAAGTTTTTACTTATATATGTATTTAATATATTTAAAATATATCATTATAGAATATAATAAATATATTTGATTTAATAGAAATATATAAATTAAATATTTAATAAAATATGTACATACATATTATGTAAATATAAAAATATTAATATATTCATTTATAAAGTATTTAGTATAGACTAAAACCCCAGAAAAGTGCTCTTGTTAAAATGGGAGCAGATCAGTTTGATGAGTCATTAAGGAAAACTACAATAAGAAAATCCTAGATACTTCCCTACCTCACCTGGGAACCTTCCTATGTTTGAACTGACATTAAAGTTAGACCATTAGCCAGCTCCTTAAGTGGACACTGTTTGTAAAATATATATTCATACTGAATGGAGTTAAGTGTGATCAGGGTAATCAGTGGGTGTAGTCCATAAGGCACTCAGAGACACACAATAAGGGACATTTACTAATATCCCTTCTAATTTTTCCACCTCTTGTTAATACTGTACCTAAGGTTTAATAACACAGCCACGAAAGATTTCCTTCTAAAATGAGTTGGTTAAAGCAGAATGGGCTATCTAAGACATTTCCAAGAGATTTCTAACAATGATGGCAGTTCCTTAACTCAAATAACTGACTCCTTTAGGAAATAAAATTATGTCTGTATTTTCATTGGTGGGTGGGAAGAAGCTGAAATTTGCAAACCTGGCTCTAGGTGAACAAATGTCTAGTCTCAACTTTGGCATCCTCACAAATTGGATCTTTGCTAGAACTTTGGTTGGGATTACATCCAGATGAGTGAAATACTTGGACCGCCACAAGTCTACTTGTATAAAATTTGTGGGTGTGAATTTGCATCTTATTTTCATACAAAGTATGCTTTACTACTTCTGGCAAAGCACTTACCTCTTGGGGGCATTTTGAAATTACAACGAAATCTTCTGGTGCCTAGTAGGGTTGTACTGTCTGGGGATCCTTTGTCAGTGCTCACTAATCTCTGAGAATATAAGAGCTGGAGGGGAATTCAGAGGTCACTTCGAGATAACCCCTCATATTGCAGATGAGGAATCTGAGATCCAGAGAACCTAGGAGACTTGGCCAATGTCACACAGCTAATTACTGGTGTGGCAGAATCTAGGAGTTGTATGTCTGGATTCTCAGTCCAATACTTGAGTCATGATCCCTACTGGATCATTTCAGAAATAATTAGGTAACACAGTGGAGAGAGCACTGGACCTGGGGTCTGGAAGACCAGAGTTCAAATACAGCCTCAGACGCTTACTAGCTATGTGACTCTGGATAATTCACTTAAACCTCAATTTCCTCAACTTTAAAATAGGGATATATTAATAGCACTGTTGTGAAGACCAAATGAAGTAATATTTGCAAAGTGCTTAGCACAGTGCCTGGTACATAGAAGGTACTTAGTAAATGCTTATTCCCTTCTCTCCCCTTTATCTCCCATGGAGCTAGGTAAGTGATCTGCCTTCCTGGGGACAGATAGACACATTGATCTCTTGCTAAGGGTTATGTGCTATGCTTTATTGAGATTTTATGCCATTGGTCCCCATGACTGGAAGTTGTGACAAAGTGGAATGATTCCTGAATGTCATGTGTAAAAAATTCTTCGTAAAAAATCAAGGGGAAACTGATTTTGGTCTCATAATGACAGATCCAGGGCTTTCTACTGCTGGATTTCCAATTAGGGCTAATAAAAGAAAGAGAATTTCTCTCCTTTTCCTCCCCACCAGGGGCCATGGCAGCCCAAAGATCAAGCCCATAGCAATGATACTTAATATGTATGTGCCTAGGCAAGCCTGAACAGAACTGCACGTTTCTGGCTATCTCTTCTGTTTTGTGTTTCTTTTCCTAAGCACTGAACAGTAATCCTGAGAGATGAATGTTTCCAATTTTGGAAGCTACCTTGGGTGTTAAAGAGATCCTAGGTTCCTGAGCCAAATACCATTTGTCCAGTAAGAGATACTTTTGGAAATTATATCATTTTTTTAAAACATTTATTTATTTCTTTTTAAATGTTTATTTATTTATTTTTAGTTTTCAACTTTCATTTCCACAAAATTTTGAGTTCAAAATTTTCTCCCCATCTCTCCCCTCCCCCCACCCCATAATGCCTTGCATTCTGATTAACCCTTCCCTCAATATGCCCTCCCTTCTATCACATCTCTCCCTTCCCTTATCCCCATCTTCTCTCTTTTCTTGTAGGGCAATTATATCATTTCTTAGAGGAGAAATGACCAAGGGAATGGTTTCACCAAGCTGAATGGACACAGACACAGATAGATAGATGATAGATAGACAGAAAGAAAGAAAGGTAAAGCATTTACTAAGTACTGCCATATGCCAGGCACCATACTAAGTGCTTTACAAATATCTAATTTTTATCTTCATAAGAACCCTGGGAGGTAGATGTTATTATAATGTCCATCATACAGATGTGTGTTCATCCTTTGTTGCTGAAGAAGACCATGCCATCAGAGAAATAAGACATGACTTGCACTTGACTTTGTTTTGAGTGAGGGAGGGCTGTGCAGGTCACCAGCCTCACTTCTCCTCCAGAGCATCTGAATCCAGGGGCCAGATATTCATCAGGATGACTGGAGATGACCCAGGATGAGGCAATTGGGGTTAAGTGATTTGCCCAAGGTCACACAGTTAGTGAGTGTCAAGTGTCTGAGGTGAGAATTGAACTCAGGTCCTCCTGACTCCTGAACTGGTGCTCTATCCACTGCACCACCTAGCTGCCCCCATTATTTCAGTGAGGCACGCTGAAACATAGCCCCCAGTAGGATACAGAGGTAAAAAAACACAATCTGTCCTAAGAAGCTTCTGTTCTAGGGCAGGAGTCCTTGGTTTCATGGATATATTTAAGGTGGTCCATGAATTTAGGTGGAAATTTAGGTGGAATTATACAGATAAGTAAAGTAAGGAAGAAGTGGTTAAGTGACTTGCCCAGAGTCACACAACTAGTAAGTACTTGAGACTGGATTTGAATTCAGACCTTTAGAGCTCTAGCCACTGCTCCACCTAGCTGCTTAAGCTAAGCCCTGGCTAGCAGAGAAATTGGAACCTGCCTTGTGAGTTGCGCAGATAAGCACTTTCAGGGGTTGTCAAGGTCCAGGAGTCTAGAGATCTCTCTAATTGTCTACTTTGACTAGAATTTTTCAGAAGCAGCTTGGAAACATAGTTCCTTTTGGTAGAGTGTAGAAAGGACTCTTGGTGAGGTACAGTTTTCATTAGATGGGCCCAAGAATCCTGTCCACTTTATAATCCTGTAATTCTGAAGTTAGACATCAATAGGTACCTGAATGGTAACATAATGTTTCCCAACCTTAAGAGTGACTCACATATATCAAGGACTTTAAGATTTAGAGTCCTTTGTGCAAAGCAACCTTTGAGGAAAGTATCTTATTCCCATTTTACGGATGAGAAGACTGAGAATCTGAGCAGTTGTGACCAACAAGTGAAACTAGGACTCTAACCCAGATCTACTTACTTCAAGACCAGTGTCTGTATTATTACCCCATTGTGAACCTCACTCTGTAACCTACTCAAGGGCCAATAAACTGTAGTTTTCAGAAAGTTCTTCCTTCAGTCTAACTTTAATTTTAACTGCTGTTGTTTGGTGATTAATTAGAAGAGGAGAGCAAACATTTTTGTCACCTGAGATATTTTCCTTTTTTTCTTTTTTTCCAAAAAAGTATTATTCTATTTGTTTTCAGTGTTCTATAATCACTTCCATATATCTTAGATTTTTTCCATTTCCTCCCCCTCTCTCCCCCCTCCCTCCTCACTCCTTCCCCAAGACGGATTGCAATCTTATATAGGATCTACACATACATTCCTATTAAATACAATTTCACCATAGTCATGTTGAATAGAAGAATTAAAATGAATGAGAGAAGCCATAAAGCAAAACAAAATAAAACATAACACAAAAGAAAATGGTCTGCTTCATTCTGCGATCCAGTTCTATAGTTCTTTCTCTGGCTGTGGAAGGCATTTTGCCTCAAGTCCATCGGAAATTTTTTAAGTCTTTGCATTACAATGAAGTACTAAGTCTACCGTAAAAATTCTTCACACACTGTGGTTGTTGCTGTGTACAAAGTTCTCCTGGTTCTGCTCCTTTCACTCAGCATCAGTTCATACAAGTCTTTCCAGGCTTCTCTGAAGTCTTCCTGTTCATCATTTCTCATAGCACAATAGTATTCCATTACATTCATATACCACAACTTGTTCACTCATTTCCCAATTGATGGGCATCCCCTTGATTTCCAGTTTTTGGCCACCACAAAGAGAGCTGCTATAAATGTTTTTGTACATGTGGGACCCTTTCCCATTTTCATGATCTCTTTGGGATACAGTCCTAGAAGCAATATTGCTGGGTCAAATGGTATGCACATTTTTGTAGCCCTTTGGGTATGGTTCCAAATTGCTCTCCAGAATGGTTGGATCAGCTCACAGCTCCACCAACAATGAATTAGTGTTCCAGCTCTACCACATCTTCTTCAGCATTTATCATCTTCCTGTTTCGTCATGTTAGCCAATCTGATAGGTGTGATGTGGTACCTCAGAGTTGTTTTGATTTGCATCTCTCTAATCAATTGTGATTTAGAGTATTTTTTTCATATGACTGTAGATAGCTTTACTTTTTTCCTCTGAAAGCTGCCTGCACCTCAGATATATTCTGAAATCCAAATTTTTATCTAGGGCTAGTGTGGTACAGCTGCCTATTAGAGAAAGATTATTATCCATTTTAAATAACTTCTATAATGATCCATCTAAAACTGACTGTGTCTGCCATGATAGTATGTAAAATAGAGAAATGTCCAGTACCCACCAACCTGTATCTTGGACCAGTGACCACTGCAGGTTATAATATACCCTTTGTCCCTAGTATCTTTCACGCAAAGAAGATCTAACTGTCCTTTCTTTCCTCCTTTTCCCCAAGTTACCTTTTTACACTATTTTTCCTAGTTCCATGATGGGCCTTTGTGGTGGTTTATTTGAATTTGTCTTCACTTATGTGAACTCATAGGAAGAAGTCAGAGTGATATTGTGTGGGTTGCTGGGTAGGTGGTGGTGGTGGTAATTGTGGCAATGGTAAGGATATGGTCTGTTCCAAGTCCCAATCTTCTTTAGGGTGACTGGTCTGTAAGGATCCCAATAGCTTCCCCAGCTTGCTAGAAAAAGAAGCTCTGAGAAACCCCTGAGTTACTTTGTCAGAGTAAGACCAGTGACAGTCACCCAAATCCCCATTACTGTCTCTAGAAGTTTCCCCAGGAATCTGTCTCTCCCCCTAACCCATCAAACATTAGAATGAATCAGCACTGGTCCCTAGCTACAGAATCCCCACAACCTTCCCCTAATGCCTGATCCTGCTAAATCCCAGTAAGAAGCCTATACAACCCCACCATGCTTTGCTGGTTTGGGTGTCCAGCAGACCTGCTTCCATCATCCTCCTTGACCGTCCCTCCTATTATAAGAATGTCTCTTCAATACACCTGGCTTGATTTTCTGCCCTGTGAGCTCCATGATCTTCTAGTACTGAATTATTGGCATTGTGTATCCTTCTTAAAACCTGTACTGCAATATGGTCCTGATCCATTTTCTCCTGAGATAGTCTGGGCCCTCCACCCTCCTTGGAACTTTCAGGGAAGAAGCCAATTCCTTTTAGCCATGGTTGATCTAATTGAGAATAGGACCAAACCCTCCAACCTTTCCCAGCTCCATCAACCTTCTTTCTAATTTATTTAGAGCATGTTCCTAATTAGGGAAGGAGAACACACACACACACACACACACACACACACACACACACACACACACACACACACACACACACACACCCTCTACACAGAGCTTCATTGTTAATGAGCCCAATAACGGTTCTATTTCTAGGATTTTCTTTTTCCTTTAAAACTCTTAAAAACTCCAAAAATAACCTGGAAGAGAATGTGGTCAATTATATTCTCAGCACTTCTGTGCTTCTTAATATGAATGGCAATTCAACTCACCTCTGAGCTGAATTAGAGAATCCCTTACTGCCTTTCTAACATGACTTGGGTGCCATTTTTTTTAATGGGAACTCTGTAGGAATGTACTAGAATTAGTTTTCACTGGATCTAGGAAGCCAATAGTTAAATTTCTGGAGTGAGCATTTATGCCCCAGAAGCTGGCAATACTAAAAATCAGGGCTTGATTTATTGTTCTAGGCTTAATAAGTGATGGAGAAAACGTTAATAATGTTGATTAAACTTCAAAGTGTGTCATGTACTTTTTTGTTTTCCAGGGACCTGATTGTTAAAGATTGACCAGCGTACCCCTAGATTGCCCCCATCTCTTACTTGTTAATGTTTTCCTCCTCTTGTCTGTATTTACTTGTCTGTGCACATCTAGAATTGCCCTCAAATAAAACATAAACTCTTGGAAGGGTGGGTATGTTTAATTTTTGTCTTTGCATGCCTGGTGCCTGGTGCCGTCCCTCCAAGTGTTTGCTGCATTGAATGGAACATGCATATATATCTGCAGCTACTTGTGGTCACACACTTACTATGGGACTAGTCATCAGTGGACTAGGTGGTACAGGAGGAAGAGATGGAGGAAACAATGTGGCTTCTGCCTTCAAGCTGGGGGACATGACTAGTAGGGGAATCAAGAAGACTGTGAGATGGGGCATAGTCAGATGCTAAGCTGGGTAGAACTCACTATAAATCCTGCAGGTCGAAGATAAGACATGGGTCTGGGTCAAGGGAGGCAAACGAGCCTTCATGGAAAGGTCAGGACTTCAGCTGGGCCTTAAAGGATGAGAAGCCTTTGAAAGATGGAGGGGAGTGGGGAGAGCATTGCAGTTATGAAAAAAGCATCACTCTGCATATTTATTGTAAGAGTTTTATTTTTCTTTTTTTTCTCCCCAAATTGGAGCAAAAGAAGTAGAAAGGAGAGACAATTAATGCTTGATAATTAAAAAAAAAAGATTGTTGTAACATATTTCTTTCTTTATTTTTCACATTAGTCATGTATAGAAGAATTAGAACGAATGGAAGCAACCATGAGAAAGAAAAATATGAAACAAAACAAAACAAAAAAAGAAAATAGTCTGTTTCTATCTGGCTTCAGACTCCATATTTCTTTTTCTGGATGTGGATGGCATTTTTCCATTATGAGTTGAAAAAAAAATTTTTTTAAAGAAAAAACGCGACCAAAAGTACAGAGTTGAGACTAAGTGTGCTGTGTGCAGAAGACAAAAAAGGGCTTCCCTTCTCCTTTTCCCTCTTCCCCTGCTTCACTAAACAAAGTGGAGGATCTGTGTTAAAGAGCAGTGAGACATGAGCTATGGAGTTGGGGCAGAGTCAGGTTATGGGAAGCCTTGAATGCCAGGTTGAGGAGTTTAGGTATCATTCTATGCCTTGTGAGAAGCCAGCATAGATTCGTGAAGAGAGAGAGGGTGGCTCTATTTTTGGAAGATAAAGAAATCTAGCATTGGTATTGCAGGATAAATGGCCAGGGCTAAACAGAATTGTGTGGTGTGTTGCCTTCAGGCTCCTCTTCGCATCCTTCTTCCCTTCCCCCAAGGCACCACCCCTACCTTAAGGTTGCCCTTGTGTTCTTTCTGACCTCCATCCAGCAACACTCGGCCTTCCCCATTTTCCTTTCAGTGTGAATATCAGTAATTGGGATCCCTATTCCAGGGAGACAGGCTTTCTATGCAAAAATTGTCATCATGCATTGGACCAGTCCCCTGGAAACAGGTTTTCTGACATCAGTGAATAGGTAAAAAGAAGTCTAAATTTTTTTGGCTAGGAGGAGAGATAGTTTGGGCCAGGGGTAGGGAACGTGTGACCTACAAGGCCACACAGGTCCTTGGGTACAGCCTTTTGACTGAGTTCAAGTTTTACAGAACAAATTCTTTTATTAAGGGGATTTATTCTGTAAAGTTTGGATTCTGTCAAAGGGCACCATGTGAGCATCTAGAGGGTCATGTGCGTCCTTGAGGCCTCAGGTTCCCCATCCCTGGACTTTGGTGCATTTCCATAGACTTTGTAAATTATATCTCTTGAAGTGAAGGCAGTATGTTGTGAGGAAAAATCACTGGACTGAGTGAGGAAGTCTGAATCTAAGATTTAACTCTGCTTCAGTTTCCCCCTCTGTAAAATGGAGATAATGCTTTCACAGCGTAGTAGCAACCGCATCGGTGGCTGTTGCTTCCATTTACTTGCCATGCATTTATTCTTCTTGTTTTTTTGTTGTTGTTTGGTTATTTCAGTTGTGTCTGACTCTTTGCAATCCCATTTGGGGTTTTCTTGGCAAAGATACTGGAGTGACTTGCCATTTCCTTCTTCAGCTCATTTTACAGATGAGGAAACTGAGGCAAAGAGGGTTAAATGACTTGCCCAGGGTCACACAGCTAGTAAGTGTCTGAGTCTGACTTTGAAGTCATGAAGATGAGTCTTCCTGATTCCAGACCCAGAGTCACCTAGCTGCCTGTATTTATAGTGTAACTGCAATTTACCCTCATGCCTCTGAGATTTGTCATTAATGGATTTGGAATCAGAGGATTTGGATTCAAATCCCAGTTCTTCCAGTTATTAACCTGGGTGATTTTGGACAAGTCAACTTTTTGGAGCCTCTGCTTCATCATCTGTATTGATTGAAGGTTCACCTTTTCTCATCACATTGATCAAGAGTTCTCCTTGTTGCCCCATACTACATATAAAATGAGAAACAGGATTTGGTGCCTGTAGTTCCTCTCTAGCTCTAAATCTATGATCCTGCCAGGGCAGCTAGGTGGTGCAGTGGATAGAGCACCAGTGCAGGAGTCAGGAGGACCTGAGTTCAAATCTCACCTCAGACACTTGACACTTACTAGCTGTGTGACCTTGGGCAAGTCATTTAACCCCAGTTGCCTCATCCTGGGTCATTGTCAGTCATCCTGTTGAATATGTGGTCACTAGATTCATATGACTCTGGAGGAGAAGTGAGGCTGGTGACTTGCACAGCCCTCCCTCAAAACAAAGTCAAGTGCAAGTCATGTCATCATTTCTCTGATGGCGTAGTCTTCTGAAGTAATAAAGGATGAGCACATGGTCCTGCCACCCTTTGATCCTCCCTCAATCTTACCTTTTCCACAGGGTAGTCAGCAGTAAGGTTCTATGTAAATCCCAAAGTGCTAGAAGAATGAGAATAATTATTTTGCTCCTTTTTGATCAGTCCCTGATGTCCTCAGTGGGAGATCCTCTGGAATAGCAGTAAAAGATAGGGGTGGAGAAGGATTGGAAGGGGATGGGCAGAGAAGCTGCTTCTGCTCCTCTTCTCCTTTCAAAGATACATATCAGCCACGATGTGGCAGCTTGGTGACTGCACAGCCCTCCCTCCCTTCAGTCCAACTCACTTGCATGTCATAGCATCCCCTCCCTAAAGTCATGGACCTCTTTGACAATGAAGGACAAACAGCAAAAGAGAATTAGCTACAATTCCAAGGTCATCTCCTTTTACAAAACTAATTCAAGTGCTTGTGTTGCTGGAGATATTCAATGCTTTCTGAAAGCCATATATATTTGCAAGGTCTAGGGAACTGCAGCCTGTTAGAGGATGGTTATCGTCCAGCAGTTCCAGATAGTCTCTATAGTGATCCATCTAAGATATCCCATAATTCATAAAAACGTCTTTGCCATGGTTGTGTGGAAGAAAGAAAAATTCTTGTTGTTATTGAAAATATCAACTACTTAAAAAATAAATACATTTAACTTTAAAAAAATAGATAAGATTTATCAAGCTTTAGGTTTCTAGGCACTTTATATATATCTTATTTTGAGGAGGCTGGGAGGGTAGCAGCATCACTAAGGGCCTTGAGGATCTTGGCACATGCCCCTGGTAAAGTCGTTGGCAGTGATTGCTGGGACTGCTTCTGAGTTAGGCACACCCTGAACTGCTAATGGACCTGCCTCAGCAACTCTCTCTTTCTGGATTACCCTTCCACCTGTGTTTAAAGTTTTCACTCCCCCAGCAACTTTCAGAACACTAGACACTGGAATTTTTTGTGCTAGAAGAGGGCTTGGTCTAAGGCAGACCCATCTTAGACTCCACCCAAGAAGGTTTCATTACTGAACAAACCAAATCACATCCCTGCCATGTGCCATCCCCATTGCTACTTTCAAGCTGACTATATTAGCCTAAAGTCAGTGGTGAGTGAAGTCTTTAATGGAGAGTGTGCTAGGTTTGCAGTTGGGAATCTGTTTAAATACTGGCTCTAACATGCTAGCTGTGTCTGTGGATAGGTCACTTTACCACTAAGCCTCAGTTTCCTTATATTTAAAATGGGCTTGGCAGTTATTTTTGCCCTACCAACCTCATAGTATGGTTGCAAACCCCCAAATTACTTTGTATATCTCAAAGTCCTATATCAACATGAGTTATACTTATGAATAACAAGTCTTCAAAGGACAGTTAGTGAGGAGATGGTTATTATCGTCAGGAAGGAAACCCTAGAACCATTTGAGGATGAGAGGAGGAAATCATGATTGTATATGAAGCTCTGATTCTTTTTTATCCCTGGCTGCAGAGTGCCTACCTTCTTATTTCTTTCAGTCCCTACCCCTTGCTGAGTCATTGCTGAGGTAGCTGCCTTTGGAGGATCATTACTTCTACTCCCCTAATGTCACTCCTCCAATCCTCACTATCACTCCATCTGGCCTAGCTAGACCAATTACTCCACTCCATTAAGAATAGCTGTTCATATTTATATGGCTTTTAAAAGGTTTGCAAATGGCACTATGACTGTGTTATACATAGTTCCCATGGGACCACTGTCAGATGACTCTGACCAGAGGGCTGAGATGGGTAGGCTCTTTATCCCTCTTGTGTTGGGACCTATAACTTTTCTGATTTTCTGGTTTTCTGGTAACTCCTAGTGAGGGAACTTCCATCATCAAAGTAGATTAGTAATTTTCTGCAGTTAACAGCCTTAGAAAATTCTTGGGGACACTGAGAGGTTAAGTGCCTTAGGCCCAGTCCCATAGTCAGCATTAGAGGCTGGCCCAGGTCTTACACTGAGGCCAGGACTTTATCTTTTAGGCCTTACTTTTCTTACTGATCTAAAGATCAGGGGTTGTTCCCCTTGGGGTCAGATTTCAGGGTGTCTGTGAACAAAGATGAGGAAAAAAAATACGTCTTTTTTTTTAAAGTACAATTAGTTTCTTTTGTAATTTCATGTACTTTATTCTACACATTTAGAAACATTTCCTGAGAAGGAATCCACAAACTTCAAGAGTTTGCTAAAGGGGTCCATCTCACACACACACACACAGACACACACACACACACACACACACACACAAATTAAGAACCCCAACCTAGTGGGATAACCAGTTTTTCTTTTAGGAAAAGGTTATCTTTGTGGTGAAATTTCAGGGGCTCCAAAAAGATCTTCCTGCCCCCAAAGCTTTCCCTTCCTGGTGTCGTCAGAGGGGCCTGAAATTTCCATTGTTTGGATTAAATTCTCAGTCTTTGGATTGTCATTAAAGGTCTCTATTAAAATGTGGCAAGTGGGTGGAGGATTGGTGGGGTGGAGAGAGGCACATTAAGGTGACATATTAAGCTATTGGCCCAAAGCCTGACAGTGAATCATAGACAGTAAGAAGTGAAAAGGATGTGGGAGGCAGTATGGTCCACGGGAAAGAGTGATGGGTTTGGAATTAGAGGATGTGGATCTGAATCCCAGATCTGCCACTTATTTACTGCCTGGGTGACCTTGGGCCAGTTATTCATTTCACTAATTTGGGTTCAGTTTCTTCATCTCTAAAATGAGGGGGTTGAGCTAAATGACTTCTACATTCCCTTCCAGCTATAAATCTACGGTGTTGTCTAGTTTCTTTCTTGTTAGTGGTAGGCCCAGAGGGGAGAAAGGACTTACTTAGCTAGTTGTTTGTACAGGCCCAATTAGACTTACTCAGATATCCTACCTTCCATTCCAGAGTTCTTTCAAGTGCTGCACTGAGTCAATGAAATTCTATGGTTAATTTTTGTGACCAAAGATGAGGCAGTTGGGGTAGGTTTTGATGGAGAAAAGGATATTGGAAGGCCTAGAGTCTATCACTACCAGGGATAAGCATCCTCCAAGGGGACTTGGGACCCTGAAGAGCCATCATTGGGCCACTGGGAGTTGGGAGACAATATGTCAAAGAGGTGGATATATATGTAGAGAAAGGGAGACAGAACAGCACCAAAGACAACATCCTTCACAATTTTGCTCAGGTCAGACCTGGTTATTGATAGTGCTCATAAGTTAACTCTTGAAAGGTCCTTGTGAAGTAAGTCAAATCATATTTTCCAAAGAAGCAAAGAGAGAAATTAAAAAAGTGAATACCCAAAACTTGTACCCTTCATTGCTTATTTTTTTCTTTATTCATCATTAACCCTATATAACTAGTATAAAAAATTCAATGAAGTTAAAATTCAGTGACTTCAGAGGATTTGATCACTTATACTTCATTTGAGAGGGCAATGAGATCATACAGTTCTTTGTAATTGTTATGTGGAATGTGGCACATGCTAGCAGATATAATTGCTATATTGGTTAGTTTTTGCTTAACTATTTTTGTATGTTATAAATTAAGATTAGGTTAAGAAGTGTAGAAGGAAAAGAATGTTATAAAAATAAAAAACACTGATGGGTTCTTGGAAGGTGTCTTGGATCATTGTCCTGATCGCAGTACTTGAGTTGAGTCTTGAAAGAAACAAAGTATTTCAAAAGGCAAAAGGAAAATTCCCCCACCTGATTACTCTTAAGCCCTGCTTTCAGCACCTAGTGACCACATGATTGGCTGTACAATACTGACTCCTTCCTGATATCAAGCAGAGAACAACAGTAGCCACAGAATGAGAGAGTGAAAGAGATTTCTAGCCAAAGGTAACTTGGAAGGCTGACAGGAAAAGTCTATCGAACGAGATGTGGAGCAGAGCAGAGCCCAGCCTTGACCACGCGGCACCGGGGGGAACAGGACCAGAACAGGCCTCTGGGGCAGAATTCCCAGCAGCAGCAGAGGCTCTCAGATTTCTCAACCCACAAAAGCTTCAAAGAAGAGGAAGAACAATCCATGCTGTCAGAGGAAGTCAAGGCTTCTGCATCCAGTACCTCCAAAATAAATATGCAATGGTCTCAGGCCATGGAAGAGCTTGAAAAGAGAGTCAACAGCTTGCTAAAGGAGACCCAAAAAAATGCTGAAGAAAATAACACCTTTAAAAATAGGCTAATTCAATTGGAAAAAGAGACCCAAAAAGCCAATGAGGAGAAGAAAGCTTTAAAAAGCAGAATTAGCCAAGTGGAAAAGGAGATTCAAAAGCTCAATGAAGAAAATAGTTCTTTAAAAATGAGAGGGGAGCAGATGGAAGCTAATGACTTTATGAGAAACTAAGACATTACAAAACAAAACCAAAAGAATGAAAAAATAGAAGATAATGTGAAATATCTCATTGGAAAAACAACTGACCTGGAAAATAGATCCAGAAGAGACAATTTAAAAATTATGGGACTACCTGAAAGCCATGATCAAAAAAAGAGCTTAGGGAAAGTGAAGCTTACTTTCTTCACATATGCCTTAAGGAGGGAATAACAGGCTCACTCAATTTGGTATGAAAATCTATCTTATGCTACAGGAAAGCAGGGGAGAAGGGGACAAGTGGGGTGAAGGGGATGATTGAAGGGAGGGCAAATGGGAAGAGGGACTAATTAGAAGTAAACACTTTTGGAAAGGGACAAGGTCAAATGAGATAATAGAATAAATGAGGACAGGGTAGGATGGAGGAAAATACAGTTAGTCTTACACAACATGAATATTATGGAAGTGTTTTGCAAAACAACACATATATAGTCTGTATTGAATTGCTTGCCTTCCCAGTGGGAATGGGTGGGGAGGGAGAGAAGTTGGAATTCAAAGTATTAGAAACGAATGTTGAGAATTGTTATTGCATGTAACTGGGAAATAAGAAATACAGGTAATGGGGTATAGAAATCTATCTTGCCCCACAAGAAAAGAGAGAAGATGGGGATAAGGGAAGGGTGGGGTGTGATAGAAAGGAGGGCACAGCTAATATAATAAAAATGACAATTCTACCTAAATTAATTTACTTATTTAGTGCGATAACAATTAAACTATCAGATAATTATTTTCTAGAGCTGGATAAAATAATATCAAAACTCATTTGGAAGAACAAAAGGTCCAGAATATCAAAGGGACTAATGAAAAGAAATGCTTGGGAAGGTGGCTTAGTGCTACCAGACCTCAAATTGTACTATAAAGCAGCAATTATCAAAACCAGTTGGTATTGGCTAAGAAACAGAGAGGTAGACAAGTGGAAGAGACTTGGCACTCAAGACACAGCAGGCAAGGAATATAGCAACCTCCTGTTTGATAAACCCAAGGACCCCAGCTTCTGGGATAAGAACTCACTGTTCGACAAAAATTGCTGGGAAAACTGGATAACAGTGTGGTGGAAACTAGGCATAGACCCATGCCTGACACCATACACAAGAATAAAGTCCAATTGGGTACATGATCTAGGTATAAAGATTGATACCACGAATAAACTGGAGAAGCAAGGAATAGTGTATTTATCAGATTTATGGAGAAGGGAAGAATTTTTTACTAAAGAAGAGATAGAAAGCATTATGAAATGCAAGATGGATAATTTTGATTACATTAAACTGAAAAGTTTTTGCACAACCAAACCCAATGCAACCAAAATTCAGAGGGATGTAGTAAATTGGGAAAGAATTTTTACAGCTAAGCTTGGGGATAAAGGCCTCATTTCTAGAATATATAGAGAACTGACTCAAATGTCATTCCCCAATTGATAAATGGTCAAAGGATATGAACAGGCAATTTTCAGAGGAAGAAATTAAAGATATCCATAATCATATGAAAAAATGCTCTAAATCACTATTGATTAGAGATATGCAAATCAAAACAACTCTAAGGTACCACATCACACCTATAAGATTGGCAAACATGACAGAACAAGAAAATGATAAATGCTGGAGAGGATGTGGGAGAGTTGGAACACTAATTCATTGTTAGTGGAGCTGTGAGCTCATCCAACCATTCTGGAGAACAATTTGGAACTATGCCCAAAGGACTACAAAAATGTGCATACCCAGCAATTGACCCAGCAATATCGCTACTAGGACTGTATCCCCAAGAGATCATAAAAATGGGAAAGGGTCCCACATGTACAAAAATGTTTATAGCAGCACTCTTTGTAGTTGCCAAAAACTGGAAGTCAAAGGGATGCCCATCAATTGGGGAATGGCTGAATAAATTATGGTATATGAATGTAATGGAGTACTATTGTGCCATAAGAAATGATGAACAAGAAGACTTCAGAGAGGCCTGGAAGGACTTATATGACCTGATGCTGAGCGAAAGGAGCAGAACCAGGAGAACTTTGTGCACAGCAGTGACCACAATGTACGAGAGTTTTTTCTGGTAGACTTGGAATTTAGTAATAATGCAAGAACTTATTAAAAAAAAAAAATCCCAATGGTGGTTTTCTAAGGCAAAATGCCTTCCACACTCAGAGAAAGAAATATGGAAGTCATTCACAGAATGTAGCAGATCATGTTTGTGTGTATGTGTGTTTTTGTGTATCATGTTTTGATTTGTTATATGATTTCCTCCTTTTATTTTAGTTCAACTACATAGCATGACTATAGTGAAAATGTACTCAATAGGAAAGTATATGTAGAACCTAAACAGAATTGTATGCTGTTGTGGGGAGGGACGGGGGTAGTGGGGAGTAGGTATGGGGGGGCTAAAATCTTAATTTTATGGCAGTGATTGTAAAACATCAAAAAATAATAATAATAAAATTAAATTTTAAAAAAAGGAGGGCACATTGAGGAAAGAGGTAATCAGGTGTTATGGGGTGGGGGAGGGGAGAGATGGGGAGAAAAATTGGAACTCAAAATTTTGTGGAAATGAATGTCAAAATCTAAAAATAAATAAATAAACATAAAAAAATAAAAAATACTAATACAAATTTTAAAAATTGATCAACGAACCAGCCAGCCGAGAGATATTTACTGCATAACCAGTATGTGCAAGGCATTGTGGGTGCTACACAGAAGTAGACTTGTAATCAAGCTGATAATATTTTCATGACATTTTATATTTTTAATTAAGTTTAATTGATATGTTTCTTTTTCCTTTCAGGGAAAAGTTTTCAACCAGGTCTTTCACTTCAGAGAAGGGCATCCTTGAAATTAACTGAGAATTAAAGAAAAGGTCATACCTTCCTATCTCTTCTCATCCATAGGAAAGGATTTCAACTAAAGCTACTCACAGGAGAAGAATGTTTTGTGTCTGTGGCAAAGGAAAAGGATTAGAAAAAAGCTTCTATATTCTGCTGCCATGTTATATCTCCTTAGTAGAAAAAAGTTAAAGGAAAGCCCATTGGCTTGATTTGATCCCCCGAGTAAGGGTGACCTAGAATTTCACTCCTCAGGCCTCAGCAACAATAATGGATAAACAAACCAACCAAAAAAAGACCTTTTATGGTTCTGGAGATGACCAAAGCACAAATATAGAAGAAAATAACTCAAAAACACCTATAGTCAAAATCTCAAAGAAAAAATTTGCTTGACCACAAGAGCTGTTAGAATTTTTTGAAGAAACCAAGTATGAGTTTTAAAAATATTACTAATGAAATGAGAGGTATAGAAGAGAAAATCTGAAAAAGGATCCATAATTTAACATAAAAGGTATAAAAATAATAACAGATTCACTAAAAATAAGAATGGACTAAATGGAAATTAATGACTCTAGCAGATGACAAGAGTTCTTATTAAGTCAAAAAATGAGAAAATAGAGGAAAATATAAAAATATCAAAATCAAATCAAATAGAGGAAAATGTAAAATATCACATAAAAAACAACTGACCCAGAAAACATATCAAGTTCAGATAGCTTAAGAATCATAGAGTTACCTGAAATCCATGACCATAAAAAGAATTTGGATATCATATTTCAAGAAATCAGTCAAAAAAAAAAAACTACCCAGATAGAACAAGAGGACATTGTGAAAATAGAAAAGCAAAACAAAACACAACTCACTAATCATTTCCTGAAAGAATTCCCAAGATTAAAACTCTTAAGAATGTCACTACCAAAAAACCCAGAACTTCTAGACAAAAGAAAAAATACAAGTAGTTGGAAAGAGAGAATTCAAATGTTGAGGAGCCAAAATCAGGATTGCTCAAGATGTAACAGCATAAAAGAGCAAAAAAGGAATGAGATTTTCCACAAGGCAAAATCCAAAGGTCTACAACCAGAAATAACTTATTCAGCAAAATTGAATACCATCTTACAGGTTTAAAAATGGATCTTCAATGACATAGAGGATTTAAGAATATTCCTGATGAGAAAAATGGAGCTGAAAAATACCTTTGAAATATAAATATAGAAGTTAAGAAAAAAAGCTTAAAAGATAACAAGTTAAAAATCAGAAGGGACTTTATAAAGACAAACTCTTTGCAATCTAATGTAGAAATGGGTTGTTAAAAGGCTTCTTTTAAATCACAAGGGGCTATAGATGTAGCTAACTGAAACAGAAAACTTATAAATAGTTTTGTTATGTAATAAAAGGGGGAGGGGAGGACATATTAAGGTAAATGAGAGAAATGATGTTGTCCTTTCCACTTACATTAAAAAATTTGTTTTTAAAGACTTGGTCTCCCTATCTCATCCAGGTTGGCCATACATAGACATTTTTTGTGGTTCTGGTCTTGCTCTGATCTGTATGGGAAGTTGGACCTGCTCCATTGTGATCTGAATCTGTTTGCGTCTCCTAAGGCAACCTGGTGACTCTGTGTTCCCAGAGGCTCACCATATAATTGCTGACCTTGGTTCAGATATTCGATCACATTAGCTCACTGAAACTTACAATCTTGTTAGCCTCAGTCTTCCCAGTAGTAGCAATCGCTGAGGTATACCATCGTGCCTGGCTCCATTTACTTTGTTTTCTCATTATACAGACTGTTTTCCTGATTCTACTTAGTTCACACTATACCAGTTCATGCTTCTCTGTATTTATCATTTCTTATTGCACAGTGATTTTCCATTAATAATATTTACATAAATTACTTGTTTAAGTCATTCCCTATGTACCTGGAATCCATGATTTTACTACATAAAGGTGCTGTATAAATTGGATTTTTTTATCATTGACCTCCTTGGGGTATATGCCTAGCAACAGTATCTCTAGGTCAAAGGGCATAGAGATTTTGGTAGCTTTTCTTGAGTAAATTAAAAGGTTTTTTTCCCCATAGTTGACCAGTCATAGCTTCATCAGCAGTATATCCATATAACACTTTTTTGACTTCACCAACATCTGTTGCCATTTTTGCCAATTTGCTGACTATGAGGAAGCCTCAAAAATGTTTTGATGTCCATTTCTATTACTGTTATCAATTCAGAACATTCCTTCCTATGGTTGAGTTTACAATCTGTTGAACTGCTTGTTTATGTCTTTTGCCCACTTATTTATTGGGGAGCAGCTTTTGGTCCTATATTTTTTTTAGTTGTCTATATATATATACTTTAAATTTTATTAGTATAATCTTTTGTATAATAGTGTAATAATTAGTATAATATTTCTATAATGTACATATTTCCCTCCCACCCTATATCATAGATAAGAAAACTGAGATATATACAGAGGTCAAGTATATTTTTTTGCCAAAGGTCACAATGCTAGCCAGAGGAAAGCTGAGATAAGAACTCCAAAACCTCTTACCACTACCATTACTGGAGTTCAGGACTTCAACTCTCTGCTTTCAAATTTTCCCTCCTCCAATCTAAACCCCTATGCAGCTGCCAAAACTATTCTTCTCATGCACACATACCTCACCATGCCACTCTTGACACAAAAGACATACCTAAGCTCTCTTTTGATCACAGGATAAAATACGAACGTCTTTCCTTGGCATTTAAGGCCATCCACAGTCTGGCTAGAGAAGTAGTTTATTACAGTAGAGAGAGAGTTGACCTTGGAGTGAGAACAATGTATCATCAAGTTCGGTCCCGTACAAATACTGGCTATGAGAACTTGAGTTCATTTACCCTCTAAGGCTTCTCAGTGCCTTAGGCAGTGCTCTAAGCCCAGCAGTATGAACCTCAAATAGAAATGGGGGCCACTATACCATACATAAGGATCCCTGCCAGTGTATAGTGGCATAGAAAACCACATAGTAACATTATCTAGGTTGTACTGTATTTTTCAAATTTTGTTAACTTTCTCAATTATATTTTAATCTGGTGCCATCCTCATTCACTCGGTGGTGTGTTTGACACCTCTAGTCTAAGACTATTAGCTCTAGAGAAGGTGGTGACCTTCATGGGTAGTAGGAGTTGACTCTACCAGTGAGATCACAGGTTCATTCCCTGCTCTCCACGATCTGGCTCAGCCTCCTATTCTAGTGCTTTCCTTCTATTAATTATTTTCTATTTATCCTGTATATAACTTGCTTTGTATATATTTGTTTGTATGCTGTCTCTTCTATTAGATTGTGAGCTCCTTGAGGGTAGGGACTGTCTTTTGTCTCTTTTTGTATCCCTAGAGCTTAGCACAGTACCTGGCACATAGTAGGTACTTAATAAATGTTTGACTTTCCTTGGAGTACCTGAGCTCCAGGCTAAGTGGACCAAAGGTTCCCTACCTTGCTTTTAAATCGAGACTGCTATTTCTCTTCCAAATCTGCACAACCGTCCTGATTCAATCTACTAACCAAAACACCAGACACCCTGGGAATCACAGGTCCTGGAGCATTTTCACTGTGCTAATAAAGAAACAAGGATAGAGACAACTTTACACCCGTTACAACTGAAAGATAACACGTTTGGTTTTGTGTATTTGAGCTTGAGGCTCTGACAGAATGTCTAATTGAAATGCCTTGTGGCTGCTATAGATATAGGTGTAGAGCTCAGAAGAAAGACCAGAGTAGTAGATAGAGACTTGAAAGTTAGCTCCATAGAGCCAATAATTGTAGGTGTGAGAATAGTTAAGGTCAGTAAGGAGGGAAGAGACAGAGACAGAGACAGAGAGACACATGCAGAGAGAGAGAGACACACACACAGAGATGCACAGTGACAGAGACACAAAGAGAGAAGAGGAAGGAGGAGGAGGTGGAGAAGGGGAAGGAAGAAGAAGAAGGAGAAGGAGGAGAAGAAGGAGATGAAAGAAGAAGAAGAAGGAGAAGGAGAAGAAGAAGAAGGAGAAGGAGAAGAAAGGAGAAGAAGGAGAAGGAGAAGAAGAAGAAAGAAGAAGAAGGAGAAGGAGGAAGAAGAAGGAGGAGGAGGAGGAGAAGAGAGGAGAGGGGAGGGGAAGGGAAAGAGAGGGGAGGAGTGGTGGTGGAATGGAGGTTTGGAAGAAGAGGGAAAAGGTTGGAGGGAAAGGAAGGGAGTGCAGACAAAGAGGGGAAAGTTGAAGACTTTCAGGAAATACCTCCATGAATGGGGCCAGAGGATAAAGTGAAGCAGGTAGAGGTATTCTAAAGGTCAGAAGAACAGAGTGTCAAGGACGTGGTCATCAGCGCCCTGCAGTGCTGAAGTCAAGGCAAATCTGGAGAACATGGTGCCAGCAGAAGCCAGATAGCAGGAGGTTAAGAAGCAAATGGAAGAAAGTGGAAGCAAGAGTAGGGACTACTATTTCTGAAAGTTTCACCATGAAAACAGAAAGGAGATGGGATAATAGCCTAAGGACACAGCAGAATAATCGTAGAATATTATAGATATAGAATTATGATAGATTATTACAGAATCATAGATTGGAGAAGAGCTGAGGGCAAGGATCCAGTGGAGAGGGAGGGACTGGAGCCTTGCCTGTATTACTTTAGTGCCTGTTTTTGAGGCGCACAGCCAATTGGAGAGTGTGCTAGGTATGGAGTCAGGAAAATCTAAATTTATATCCCACCTCCAGCACTTACTAGCTGTGTGACTCTGGTCAACTCACTTAATCTCTCTGAACTTCATTGGTAAAATGGGCAAATAACTGCACCACTTTTCACAAGATCCTTGGGAGGATTGCATCAAATAAAATAGGGAAAATCTTTGCAAATCTTATAATGCTATGTAAGTGGTAGTTTTTATTATTTTTCCTAAATTCAAAGATAAGAGAATGGCTTGCTTCTGGAGAGGGAAAAGTTAAATTGGAAGTAACCCCTTCAATATATGAATTCAAGTACTTCTCTGGTAGGGAAAATGAATGACACTAGGTATTTAGCGACTGGTAGGGCATTGTTCTGATCTGGCTGTCTGTCTCTCCAGGGGTTCCCTTTACTCTGGGAAACCCCAGGACCATTTGCCTCTGATCTGTCACCAAAGCAGCCAGTTGATGAGAGGAGCGAAAGGGAGCCGCTCAGGCTAAGCCTGGAGTGACAGCTGTCCCGGAGCTTGTCTTTGAGGAGGCTGGCCAGTGGGCAAATGTCATTGAACCCCAGCCTAGAGGCTAATGAGTCAGGCTTTGATAAGGGCAACAGAGACAAACCCTGTCTGCCTCTACCTTTCATTAAAGGGCATCTCCAGGAACTGATTGGCATTACCAACAGAGAGAAATTGGCAGCGATCTTGTGGTTATTGTCTGATTGTTGATCTTTGCATGTCTTCCCTTTCCCCTTCCCCCCTCCCACCTTTATTCTAAAGCTACTCTAAACCATGGGTGCTCTAGGTGTTTTTTCTTCCTGGTCCATCATTTTTCCATCTTTCTTCTCTGCCCCTGACCACCCCTCATGGCATCACTACTATTTCCTCACCAGAACTTACCCATGAGAGACAGGGAAGACTTGAATTTGGCAGGCATCTCTTATTACTTTGTCTTTATTGTGGCCCCTTGAAAGGAATTCTGCTGCCTATTATCCTCTGTCTATAGTGATGTTGGAACAGCATCTAACCCCTCTCCTTCTCCCCTACCCCAAGTTCTAGCTTCTAAGAAACTAACAAATATCCCTCCTGGTCTCTCCTAGGTGCTACTTTGAGTTGAACCAATCCTTCCCTTGGCCAGAGGCAAAGTCTGGTTTTCCAAGGTAAATCCAGGAACCATAGAGAAAAACAGACTTCACTTTCTAGATTTCCTGTGTGCCTTTTGGCTGTTGTGACTTCAAAATTTCACATACCATCCTGAACCAGACTGATTGATTGACTTTACATTAGAACTCCCACTTCTCTAGGGTGTTTGATATTCATGGGGCATCTTAGTCTTCCATATCCCAATCTCACTTCCTTTTAAAAGGAATTATTAAAACAAACAAACAAACAAAAACAACTGGGTGGCACAGTGGATAGAGCACTGGGTTTGGAATCAGAAAGACTCATCTTCCTGAGTTCAAATCCAGACTCAGACACCTACCAGCTGTGTGACCCTGGGCAAGTCAGTTAGCCCAGTTTGCCTCAGTTTCCTCATCTGTAAAATGAGCTGGAGAAGGAAATGGCAAACCACTCCAACATCTCTGCCAAGAAAACCCCAAATGGGGTCACAAAGAGCTGGGCACAAATGAAAAACAACTTGACAATAAGAACAACAAAAAAAACTCCCATCAATAACAAACCAAAGAAACAGAAATAAACCCCTCATTCAAAAATGACTCAATGTTTCTTTGGAAAGCAAATTGCTATTTCAAGTACATTTAAGCTTCCATTAATTGGAACTTGGCTATCTAGATATTTCACTTAACAGAAATTTTGTTTGTTTCATGAAGCATAAGGTAGTAGAAAACAGACAGAGAATCAGATTTGGTTCTGATTCAGCCTCTGACCTATTTAATTTTGGGCATAACATTACCCTCTCTGGGCCTCAGTTTCTTTGCTTGTAAAATGAAGTATAAAGGAAGCAAGCACTTATTAAGTGCCCATGTGCTAGACTCTGTGCTAAGTGCATGTTGCGTCATTTGCTTCTCCCAACAATTCTGAGGGGTACATGCTATTATTTCCATTTTTTCAATCAAGGAAACTGAAAGAGACAGAGGTTAAGTGACTTGCCCAGGGCCATAGAGCTCAGAAATGTTTCGGGTAAGATTTGAGCTCCGGTCTAACTGATCCGGTCTATCCACTGTACTATCTAACTGTGTGTAACTAATTTGCCAAGTCATTCAATTTTTCTTTAAGGTTTCTTCTAGGTCTGGTTCATTTAATTTTCTGTGTGATCTTGAATAAGTTACTTAACCTTACTAGACCTCACTTTATTTATTCATCTGTAAAATGAGAAGGTTGGATTAGATGATCCCCAGTGATTCTAAGAATTTAAAAGACACTTTGCCAGTATCTTCAGAAGTACGTTCTCTGTGAGTCACAGAATTTTAGAGTTGAAAAAGCCCTTGGTATCCATCTAATTTGACCCCATCAAGAAAGAAATCCTCACAATTGACTAAACAAGTATTTAAAAACATCCACTGGAAAGGGATGGGGATGTGGGGGTAGTTGGGGTGAAGGAAACAACCCACCTTCTCCAAAGGCAGTTCGTTTCATTTTGGTATAGCTCTAAGTAAGAAGTTTTTCATGTTCAAGCCTAATTTTACTTCTTTATGTTCTCTACTCTTGCTCCTAATTCTGCCTTCTAAGCCAAACAGATATATCTAATATTTTAGATACTTTAAGATAGTCATAATTGCCTTAATGCTTTATTAGACATTGGTCCTAGCCCTATTATATTACTTTGTCACTTCACCTGTCTTTGCTTTGCTTTCTTCATCTGTGAAATGTAAATAGAGATAACCTTGAGTTCTTCATAACCTGCTTTTTTTTTTTTTTTACCATTTTCAATTAGAACATAATAAAACTATCCCCAAAACATATCTGTCAAATAGTCAACAATCTCAGAAGTAGGATCTGAACTCATGTCCTTTGATTCCTGAGTCAGTGTATTTTCTACTATATTTTGATTCCCTGCCAACTGCAAGCTAACATAGAAGACAGAAAGGGATCAGTGATCATACTCGAAGCAGCACTTTCCACACACATGCACACATACACACAAACATACGTGTCTCCCTTCTTTATGTTCCTCCCAGTTTGGGGTGGGAACACCAAGAAACCCATATGACAGGGCTTTGGAAGGTCAAGATTTTTATAGGGATGGGTGGGGTCTCTAGGAAGAATGTCTGGTTGATTTCCTAACTCTAGTGTCATAGGCAAGGAGGCACCAGTGAATGAGTCATAGCATGTATGTATGCAAGTTTTCCACCAGATATGGAGCTTTCAGAAAAGGGGTAGAGATCTAGAAGGACAAGGTGGAGTCATATATCTAGGTCAGAAATTATCTACCACAAGAAAGGATAGACCCAAAAGATTAGAGGATGTTTGGACTATCGCAATGTGGTAACACAGTATTATTTGGGAGATTGAAGTCAGCTTTACTAGAGCACAGAATTCATGTTGAGGGATGATAGGAAATGATATTAGAGAGAGGTTGGGGATAGATTATACAAGACCATAAAGAAGCTTGTATTTGAGGCAACATAATTGGGATCTTTAAAGGCTTCTGAGCAAGGGAACGATGTGAAGAAAGCATTGCTTTAGGAAAATTGATCTGTTGGTCTTGTATACAATGCTTTGGACTGGGGAGAGACTCAAGACAGGGAGCCTTGTCTGCAAGTGTCAGATTTTGTGATTAAATGCCACTTGTCAATATGTACATCAAATGAGATGATGTATACCTAACAGTAAGAACAGCTGCTGGGTCCAATGGGCTAAGGCTCTCACTTTCCCACTCTAAGTTCCGCTCTTCTTTGGACCCATACATGTACAGTGATCCACATGGAGTCTTGGAAGAGATTGGTCTCTTAAAAAAGGCCTTTTCTCACACTCTTTGCTTGTTATACCCCTAATCCGGTGGTCTAGAAAAAATGATTTAAGGCTTCAATTTTGGCTTATTTCTAGAATCTCCCTAAAAGAGCAGTAGAAAAGTACTCAGTGTACATGGATCAGGTATGGGACAGATATTTATTTCTACTACAGAAAAAACATGCTAAGCAAAAAAACAAACAGAAAACACTCACAAGCATCAGTTGACAGAAAGACTTAAAACAGGATTTTGTACCTTAATTTATAAATTCTGTTACATTCCTTTAGGAGACTGATACTTCAACTTCATCAAAACATAAAGCCATTTGCAGGACTTTGGAATAGACATTGTTAGATTTCACCTTGGCTCTCCACTTTAGCCCCCAACTCTCCTTACTAGGCAGCCAGGCTAATATGTATTCTCCTTCTTTGGTGGTGGCTGTCTTCTCTGATGCAGAAATTTTCCCTGATGTCAGTCAGGAACATCCAATAGACTTAGGATCTCTGCTTCTCTCAAACATAAAAGATTATCTCCTAACTTGAATATGATCACCTTGAGATCGATGTTCAGGCACACTTAGGAAAGGAAACACAAAGCAGAAAAGACAGTCAGGGGCTTGGGCTGAAGCTTGCCTAATTAAATCCCCTAGCTGTCATGGAGAAGAGTCATCATGAGGAAGAGGTATATAAAGGGCACCAGCCCCTCCCTCACCTATCCTGTGAGAGGCTTGGAGCATACCCACACAGCTGGTAGGAAAAAAGAAGAGGATGTTGTGACTGAGGGCAGGTCACACTGTTTAAAGATGCACTGAGTCATGGGCTTTTCTTATTCAGTGGGCAGTGAGGAGATTAAAACCTTCAGCAGCCAGGGGCTTTGTCATCTCCAAAGTACCCAAGAGCTGACTTAATCCACATGGTTGGCTAGATTCAGGAAAGCTAATTTTGCTCATGTCCTATAAAGCTCTAAGCTATATATGTAAAGTACGGTGCAAACTTTATCAGGAATCGTCCAAACCGTTTTCATCCCAGTCTTCATCATCATCATCATCATCATCATCATCATCATCATCATCATCATCAATTCCCATTGTACAATAGGAGGAAAACCAACTCTATTTATTTTAGTCTCCTGACTGTTCAGATTCTAGGTAAAGGGCAACTGTCTGTAATCTGCTTTCATTTATTCCATAATAGCACAGAAAACACTATAGAAACTTGTTTGAGATGCAGAGAGAGCTTTTTGGATAGCTTATCTCTTGGCAAGATTAAACTCAGTCTCTGCCCAAGGGCCAATATTGCAGGTGTTTGGGGAGGGCCATGGCCCATGGAGTTTGCACCTTTTTATCCAGCATCTGGCCCTGGGATCTGGGAGAGACGGGATACTGGATTAAATGGGTCAGCGATCTGATCGACAGTGACACTTCATCCCGTCCCCCATGCCTGCCCCTAGCCGGGTAAACCATCTCCTCCTGCTAGTCCTCTCCTGTCTCTCCTCAGCCCCATCCTGTTCACGTGAGGGGGGAGCTGCTTTCTAATCTTCTTACCAAGGAAATGATTTTCCGTAGTGTTAAATCCCAGTCCAAGGGGAAGGCAGCAAGCTTTGCTGTGGAAAAACAGAGAGCAGTGTGGGGTCGGCTTAGACACCAGAGCCTCATACAGGGCTATAGGAGCTGGGGACAGTGTGGTCTGACATATGGGGAAAGTTTTCAGAAAGCATTTGGGATAACAATGACTTGGAGGTCACCACCATAGATGCATGCAACCTGGATGCCACTGTCCAGCAACCTGAATCTGACCCCAGAATTTTTCCTCAACTTATTCCTTTCTAGTCTCATGAAATAAAACATCTCCAAATAGTTATCTCTTCAAGAATTTCTCCTGACTATTAATGAATGTCAGAAATGCAACTTGGTCAGGTGGATAGAAACACAAACTTGAAGTCTGCAAGACCTGGATTCAAGTTCTGACTATGACACATTGGCCGTGTGACTGGAGGGTAGCTAGGTGGTGTAGTGGATAGAGCACCCGTGCAGGAGTCAGAAGGACCTGAGTTCAAATCTCACCTCAGACACTTGACACTCACTAGCTATGTGACCTTGGGCAAGTCACTTAATCCCAATTACCTGATCCTGGGTCATTTCCAGTCATCCTGATGAATATCTGGTCACTGGATTCAGATGGTTCTGAAGAAGTGAGGGTGGGGACCTGCACAGCCTTCCTTCACTCAAAAAAAAAAAAAACAAAGTCAAGTGCAAGTCGTGTCATCATTTCTCTGATAGCATGGTCTGCTTCGAGAACGAAGGATGAACACACTGGAGGCAAGTCACTCAACTTCTAGGGAACAGGTGTTGATCTTCCCTGGTAGAGAAAATTTCCACACAGGGAGCTCTCTATGCCAATGAATTCACAGGTCTAGAATGACCTCCTCTCCACAAGAAAGAGGAACATCAATAGGAGAGAATGTGAAACATAACAATATAAAACATGCTATATACATGCAACAAAGCAAGTTATAATAGGAATCAGTATGAAAGAGAAGACCACAGGACTCCATTCTTAACCATACTCTCACCCCTTACTCCTTACATGGTTTTGGAAAAGTCATCTGATCACCTTGAGCCTAAGCTTTCTCATCTATAAAATGAGTGGTTTTGCTAGAGGATGCATAAGTTCTCTTCTAGATCTAAAATTCTAAGATTTAAGGGATCTATAAACAATGAAGGATCTATGATTTCAACAATGTGGGCTAAATCCCTCTACTAATACCAGTCATATGTATCTGTGACTTAGTAGAAGGGAAGTCTTCTGAGACTCATGAGAATTAAACGATTTGCTCAGGCTTACACAACTGGTCAGTGGTAGAGGTGAGCTTGGAACCTAGTTATTCCTGTATCTAAGCTATCCATGCTATCTCTCCTGATCTAAGGAGTATGGCCTGGAAATGGATACTATCCAGTTCTTCCTGTTGTACTTGAGAATAGGTTGGGATCTTTGTTCTTTCTTCTTCTAAGTTCTTTTCATTGGTTTAACATTCCTATTTTCTTCAATGTGATACCCTGCTCCATCTTATTTTATGAACTTAAACAGGTAAGTGTGGATAATGGCAGGTACCTGTCTATGCCACAGGGCTGTAATTTGTATAAAATTTAATTTAGCAAATATTTATTAAAAATGATTCTGTGTAAGTTGGTATAATGATAATAGATAGAACACAGACCTGTTCACAGGGAGCTTAAAATCTAATGACTGGGAGGACAATTGAACAAATAACTATGACATAAGAAAGGGTTTATTAAGTTCAAAGAAGAGATACAGGTACAGGGAAGTGATATAACAGATTTGAGGGGAGGAGAAAGGGAGGGAGGGAGGGAGGGAGAGAGAACAGAACAGAACAGAAGAGGAGAGGAGAGAGGAAGAGAGAGAGAGAGGAAGAGAGAGAGAAAATACAGAGAGAAAGATGTTTTCACTGGGAAGGGTACTCAGAGAAGCCTTTACAGAGGAAGAGGCATGGAAGCTGGAACTTGAAGGAATGTAGTGATTTCAAATGATGGAGCTAGATAGAGGAGGAATACATTCCAGGCACGGGAAAGGGGTGTCTGTGAAAGTGGTCCTAAAAGCACTTTACAAATGTGAAATATTTTTTAAAACAATATTAAGCAGAGTGCAAGGCATATGGTAAATGCTCATAAAAGGCTTGCTGAGTTGAACCAATATTCTGTTGTTATAGTCAATATGCACCAAAAGGATAGTTTCCAAAATTAGTCTGAGAAAGCTATCTGATTTTCAGTGTTTTTCTGGGGGGAGGGGTAAAACCAAAGACCTAATAATCCTTACCTTTGATTTCATGATAGTAAATTTCTTGAAGAAAATTAAAGAGTATTTAACTATTCATTCTTTAGAAATTCGATTTGTATTTTTAGAAACTTTTCATAGGTTTGACTTATATAGAATGTTAGCCAGCCTATGAGGGTATTACCAAACATTAACTTATTTTTGAACATTAGCCAAATTACCATGATTGCCACCATTATTACCATCCTTAATACAATACTATTAGGTCCCAGATATTGTGACTTCCACTATACATACACATACGTTTACATATACACACATACATATATGTATGTGCTGTATCCTTCTGGCTGCCCTATGTATGTGTATATGGAAGCCAGATGACCAGTGGATACAGTGCTGGGTCTGATGTCAGAAGGACTCATCTTCATGAATTCAAATTCAGCATTGGATACTAACTAACTGTGTGACCCTGGGCAAGTCATTTAATCCTGTATGCCTCAGTTTCCCTGTCTGTAAAGTGAGCTGAAGAAGAAAATGGTAAACCAGTATCTTTGCCAAGAAAACCCCAAATAAGGTCACAGAGTTGGATGTGACTGAAACAGCTGAACCTACACATATATGTGTATGTTATATACATGTGTAAGGGGCTTGCCTTTAGAGCATGTCCAGATCACCTGACACCTAACACAGAGGTACTCTACTTCTCCTAGGACATGCATGAAGAGAAGTGCCTTTGATTGGGTGTGTAGTCAGGATGGTTTCATCTTTAAAACTGGCCAGTGAAACAGTCTGTCTTTTTCCTGGGTTTTCTTTCCCATGAGCACTTTCCTGCTTCTTCTAAGGGGTAAAGATCATGATTTACCCAGAGCATAGGCACTCTAAACTGAACCAGTGAGAGAGGAAGGACTTCTTTCCCCTGATTTCCTTTACTTTTATCCTAGCTGTGAGAAATGGGTGTGAAAGTGTATGTTTTTGATCCTGTGTTGTTTGTTCTCAGTTTCAGATACCTAGCTGGTGATCTCCACAAGACCCATTGAACTCAAGAGCTCTAGTCATGGTGACCTTGGAGTCAGGATTTCAGGTGTGATGGTATGGCCAGCCAGTCCCGCATGGAAACTCTGAGTAGTTAGGGTGCCTGGAACTCAAGACTGAGGTCAGGGAGAGAGATATTTTGGACCTGAAACATGGTTCTGTAAAGCAACCAAGATAATCTGTGAGTCTAATTACCTTCCTCTCCCCAGACTGAGGTAGTGCAAGGGGAATTGGGGAAGGCAGGAAAATTATGTCTCCCATATTGGGGAGTAAGTTGTTTTTATATTTGTGATTACACCTTTTGAAATAAATATGCCTTTATGAAAATTAATCCAAATGTTAATGGTTTAATGGAATTGAGGTGCAGGGGATACCCCTACACTTTAGGGAACATCATTGATGGGGGCTGGAGTCAATGGAAGAAAACTCAGAGACCCCCAGATCTTCTTAGAAATACTAGGGAACCCTGAAGACAGGGTGAGATATAACATACCTAGTTTTCAAGCTGTGGGGGCCAGGGTGGACAGTTTACATACACATAAATATGTACGTATACATGCATATGTTATATATACGTATGTGTATATATTAGTTAAAGTCTCTGTGTGGTTTCTTGATAAGGCAAATGGGTGGCTTTTCTAAGTAGATTCTAGAGTAGGGGTTCTTAACCTAGAATTTGTAAGCTAGTCTTTAATAAATATTTTTATAGCTGCATTTCTACATAATTTGTTTCCTTTCTAATTCTATGTATTCTATGCCGTTAAAATGGTGTTCTATAACAGGGTCTATAGGCTCTACCACATTGCCAGAGGAATTCATGACACGAAGAAGGTTGTGATATTAGAGGGATCACCATTAGAGGATAAATGGTAATTTGGTGAGGAGTTTGGTTTTTTTCCAGTCTAGAAGGACAAACCATGAGAGGTGATTGGAGAATCAGATAGGAAACAGGAAACAGGTTTCTTCACTAAATCTCAGAATTCTGGACTAGGGGCCTCTCCTTATAGGTAAAAGAGGTAAAAGTCTTAGGGCAAATAAAAGGAGCCTATACTCTAGTTTCATAACTAATATGGGATGAAGAACATTTGAAAAGGGTACAAATATATCAGAAAGATGATTAACAGCATGGAAAATGGCCCCTTATAACATATCACAAGAAGTGAGACTACTGAACCCTAGAAAAAAGATGTATAACCATCAGCTGGGGAATGGCTGGTATGTGATTGTCAGGAAATACTATTATGCTATAAGAAATGATGAGGGGGGTGATTTCAGAACAACCTGGGAAGACTTATATGAATTGATGCAAGGTGAAGTGAACAGAACCAGAACATTGTATACAGTAATAGCAATGCTATAATGAAAATCAATTGTGAAAGACTTGGCTACTCTAATTAATTCAATGATCCGGGACTTATGTTGAAAAATGCTGTCTACATCTAGAGTGAGAACTGATAAATTCTGAATGCAGATTGCAGCATACTTTTTTTTCCACCTTATTTCCCTTACTTTTTTGGAGTGGTGGCAATAAGGCTAATATGAAAATATGTTTTGCAAGACTTCACAAGTATAACTGCTTTGATATTGCTTGCCTTCTCTATGAGTAGGGGAGAGACTAGAGACAGGGAGAGAATTTGGAACTCAAAATTTTAAAAAGAATGTATATAAAAAAGATGTATAGCTTTAAGTACATATTAATCATGAGTATCATCTCTATTGAGAAGTAGTAACAGGAGGAATTTAAGTATATGATAAAGGGTGAACAAATGATCCAAATACTAATGATTCTGAGACAGGACTCCCTATGTCTTTTACCAAAGGAAGATCAATTTTCATTTCCATATGTGAGAAAGGGTACATGGTTATAATAAACTTCCATGTCAAAACAACAGCAACCAAAATGGGAAGAAAGACAAAAAAGAGAGAGATTTGATTAATACATCATTTGTGGAGCTATGAATGAGTTCAAACATTCTGAAGAATAATTTATAATTATATGCAAAATAATTTACTAAACCCTGCTGTAGTGCTCTTTGGGCCAGCAATACCACTACTGAACCTATACCCCGTACCCCATCTCCCCACGGCACTCCAAAAAAAAAATGAAAAAAAAAGGAAAAGAAGAAACATATACTAAATATTTATAGCAGCTTTTTTTTTTTTTGTGGTGGCAAAACCTGGAAATAAAAGGGGTGCCCATCAACTGGGGAATGGCTGAACAAATTGTGATTTATTTATGTAATGCAATACTACTACAAGATATAACGAAGGTAACAATTTTAAAGAAACATGAAAAGATTTGTATGAACTGATATTGAATGAAGTGAGTGGAACCAGAAGAAATTAGACTATAACATTAGTATTATAGGAAGGAACAATTTTGAAAGATTTAAGAAGTCTGAGCAACCAAATGATCAACCATGAATAAAGAGTACTGATAAAGAAGAATGCTGGGATGGCGAACTCAGAGGCAGAACAAGAAATACGTTTTTAGTCAGGATCAATGTGGGAATACGTTTTGCTTTATTGTATTTATTTATAATTCTTCCTTTTTTTCTTTTCCTTTCTTTTTCTCTCTCTTCTTCCTTTTCAGTGGGTGGAAGGAGGTGGTAGGGAAAAAAGTAGTGCTTGATAATTAAAAAGAGAGAGCGTGCGTGTGTGTGTGTGTGTGTGTGTGTGTGTGCATGTGTGTGAGAGAGAGAGAGAGAGAGAAGGAGGAAGGGAGAGAGAGAGAGAGAGAGAGAGAGAGAGAGAGAGAGAGAGAGAGAGAGAGAGAGAGAGAGAGACAGAGACAGAGAGAGAGACAGAGACAGAGACAGAGAGAGAGAGAGAGAGAAAGAGAGAGAGGAAGGGAGAGAGGAAGGGAGAGAGGAAGGGAGAGAGAGAGAGAGTGCAACTTTTGTTATATCCAGTGGATCCCTGAGTTTACCTGATGTCTTCTCAAACTTGGCTTGTCAGGTCCTTGGACAATGCATATAACACAAATTCTCAGTTGGGGCTGAGCCTATATTCCAAACCTTTCCAGCTTGGTAAGTTCCACAGGAGCTTGGCTTGCATAGTCTTCCAAAGGACAGGTTTCCTCACATATCATGATGAAGCACCAGGATTCTCTGAGAGTCTTATGGAATATTGTGTATCCTGCCTCACCCTGGACAAGTCACCAAGCTTCTTGGTAACTCAGTTTTCTTATATGCAAAATAGGGATAATAGTAGCACTTATTCAACAGAATTGTTTTAAGTACCAAATGATATGCCAAAAAAGCACTTTGCAAAACTGAATATGGAATGTAAATGCTAGCTATCATCATATATATATATATATACACACACACACACACACACATACACATATATACACATATATGTATATATACATATGTATATATGTACATACATATGTAAACATATGTATACACACACACACACATATATATATATATATATATATACACACATACTAGTTACTATTAGTCATTGACATAGTGAAAGAGGAGGCTTGGAATCCAAGGACCTCTGGGAAAATGGCTACAGAAATTTAATTTTCTCTGAAGTGTAACTGACTCATAGCAGATCCTTTCTTGAGAGCAGACTTTTATGAGGAAGGCGAAGGGATCAAATGTGTGAGTATGATGAGTCTCACAAACAGGGAATATCTCACAAAGAAAAGAGAGAATGGGTCTGCTCCCAGAAAGGAGAAAGTGGATAACTCAAGATAAATTTTACTGAGCACTTGGCACCATCAGTGCTGAATATCATAATGGCTCTTTGCATTTACACAGGGGTACATTGCATTCATCCAACAATGCACCTAATATCTGCACAGAACGATGATAAATAAACAAAGATAAATGAGCTATGCTTCATGCCCACAAGTAGGGGCCTGTAGGAGGAAGTAGTATGAAATTCAGCCACAAGGACTCAGATTGTGGAGGGTCACCCAGGGTTGCATGGGAGGCAAAATAGTTTGGATTCTATCCATGGAGAGCCACGGAAAGCTTCTGAGCAAAAGACTTACAGAGGATCATAGATTTAAAGTTGAAAGGGATTTTAGAGGCCCTTGGATCCAATCCCTTCATTTTACAGATAAGGAAACGGAAGCCTGGACAGGTTAAGTGACTTGCCCAGGATCACCCAGTTGGGAATTGAAACCCTGTAGTCTTCCTGACTACGAGTCCTGTGTTCTATCCACTAACACCATGTTACTACATAATTATAGGCGTGCAGCAGGATGATTAGGAAAGCAGAAGTAAATTACTTGAATTGGAGAGGGAGAAATTAGAGGCAGGGAGGCAAGTTAAGGAGCTTGTACTTATATGATTTCTTGCATCATACTTTTGCCCATACATGCAAGAAAAAAAGGGGGAGAGGAGAAGAAAGATAACAGTACAGATGAGAATGTAGAAAAAATGGTATATAGAGTTAATTAAGACTAAGAGGAGCAGTGACAGACTCACTGAGGGTAGAGGGATTGGATTTGAGGGAGATTGATGAAGTCAGTTATGGGGGATAAATATTAAAACCATTGGCAAGCATCCCTGTTGAAGCTCTGAGGAGTCTCTCATCTCCCAGAGTCTCAAGGACCCGATGAGGAGACTTAGCTTCTTTCTCATGACAGAGTCACAGAGGAAGGGATCTTTATAAGGGAGAGGAAGAGGAGAAAAAAGGGAGTAAGAAGAGGGAGTTGATTGGAAGGGGAGAGAGACAAGCTTTTGAAGCCTTTAAGAGGCATAACTGTAAATTCCCTGATGTATCTTCAGCTTCACGGCACATCAGTGTCTTAACTTCCATTTAGACATTGATGCCTCTTAAGGCCTGACTTTGCCTCTGTGGCTTGGTTGGTCAAAGTGCCTATCTCCTAAACAGATGGTCCTGGATTCAAACCCTATCAAGTTCTTGCTAGTGAGGCATTGAACCCTACTCTAGTGGACAGAGTGCTGGATTTTGGAGTCAGATTTGAGTTCAAATCCTACTTCAGCCATTTATTAACAATGTGACCTTGAACAAGTCACTTAGCTTCTCTAGGCCTCAGTTTCCTCATTGGTAAAACGGGGGAGGGGAGGACTGGCCTTGATGGCCACTAAGGTCCCGTCTATAATTTTATAATCTGGGTCCTAGATGCCGTCCCTAATTTGGTGCCCATCTGTCGCCCACGCCTTGTCCTTGCCGTTTTCTCCTGCTTTGAAATGCTCCTATTCTGGGTATCAGACTATCAGCAGCAGTCATTCAAGTACATGGCTAGCCAAGCTGATTAACTAATCTGTGCTGAAAGTAACATGGTACATATTTTCATGGTGATCTTTTGAATTTTGTAATTTTATCTTATGATTCTAATAGCAAAAATTTCTAGACAGGTAGGAGAGGAAGGAGTTGCCATGAAGCACAGAGAAGGAATAAGCCTCATGGCACCCTTCTAACTACATCATATAGATGGCTACCTTCTTCAAACGTATCTGAGGTCTCAAACATATCTGAGGTCAACCATGACCATAGCATTTTCCTCTAAAAATGTTGTTTGTTTGAAAATAGTGGTGTACTGGAACCAGGTGAAACTGACTTCTGAGAGTGAATTATTAAATTTTTAGTGTGAGCATTTATACCTCAGAAATTGGCAAATGCCAAAAAAGTCCTGGCTTGATTTATCATTTTATTGATTTTCTAGACTTAATAGAGTGATGGAGAAAATGTTAATAATGAAGATTATATTTAAAAGTGTGTCAAGCTTACTTTTTTTTAAACTAACAAAACAGTAGCCTGTATGCAGGAGGAGTGGTTTTTCTCAGAGAAAATTTAGCCAATCAATCAATCAATTAAATTATTGAATACTTAATAGGTATACAAAAGAAGGCCCTCAGAATTGTCTTGTTGGTCTCCATGGGAAGACAAGACCTACACTTGTGAAATATTTATAAACACAAGTCACAGGGAGGAAAGTATTTTTGGGGGGTGGGGTAGGAGCTGGGAGGGTCATGAAAGGCTTCATGGAGGAGGAGGGTCTTAATCTGGGCTTTGAAAAATGGGATCGGATTTGGATAGATAGAGAGGAAGTCTATAACTGGTAGAAGGGCTCTTTGGTCAACTTCCTGACCTTCTTGGAGGTGGTCTAGGGTCAGGGACTTGGTGGGGGAAATCCATAGGCTTGAAAATAGATGGAGGAAGCACTTTTACCAAAGTACAGAGGCCTCTGGTTCATCTCAATTGGAATGAAGTCTTGGACTATAGTTCCACTGCATCTCTGAGAATGGCCTCTAGAGCCCAGGACCTGGCTGCCTTGTTCTGACATGGTTGATGGGGAAATCACAGGGAATGGCATGTGGGAAACATTTCCTTTTGATATGTGAATCTGACCTCTTGTACTCAGGTCAGTCATCAAAGGTGAAAAGACTTTTGGCCCTTGTTGAATTGCTGACAGAGTCAAGGGCCCCCCCAGATCACCGACACCTCTGCCGAGGAACCACTGCCAGGGACAACAGAATAGATAGAAACCAGGCCTGGATGAGCAGGTCCTCTATCCCTCCCCCATCCCTTTGGTCCCTCTCTGGCCTACTTCCCTGCCCCATTGCTGCCCCCATTCCCCAATCCTAGCACAACGAAAGAGTCAAGAAAGAAAAAAAATGAAGACCCAGATTATAGTCACTGTAAGGAAAGCAAGGGTGTATGTAGAATCCTAGCTGGGAAGGTGATGTCCATAAGTCATCTAGTCCATCACCCCATGCATTGTCTTTGACTAAACACGCATAAATTCAACTCTTTACCCATATGTATTTAATTTTTAAAAGTATAAACTTTATAACCATCAAAAACAAATACGTAGATACAAAAGTATCCTAATCTCTAGCCTTTAATTAGGAAGAATCAAAAAAATAAGCTAACAACAAACAAGCAAATAAAATGGCTCTTATTTTTTCTTCTTCCAGACCTAGTTGCAATTTCATTACCTTTGGTACCGTTTTCTTCCATGTTGCTTTTACTGTTTACATATTTATATATGTATACATATGCATATATATTTGTAGTCAGATTTTATACAGTTTTGATCCTCTTGATTTCATTCTGTATCCTCTCATATACATCTTTAAAATTTTCTTTTTATATTTCATATTTACAATGTAAAATAGCATCATTATATTTCATTAAGTAGCTAGGTGGCACAGTTAATAGAGTGCTGGGCCTGGAGTTAGTTCAAATTTAATGTCAGACCCTTACTAGCTGTGTGACTCTGGGCAAGTCACTAACCCCTGCTTGCCTCAGTTTACCTCATCTGTACAATGAGCTGGAGAAGGCAATGGCGATGTACTCCAGTATCTTTGCCAAGAAAACCCCAAATGGGGTCCCAAAGAGTTGGGCATGACTGAAACAACTGAACAATAACAAAATATTTCATTATATCATAATTCAGCCAGCTGTTAATTTTTCACTATTACAAATAGAGCAACTATTGATGTTTCTGTAGAGATAGATCTGCTTTGTCCTTTTAATGCTATTTTGCGATATAATTCTAGCAATTGAATTCCATGACTTGTCACATTTTACTTGCCCAAATATCTGTACCGTTCTGTTGTCTCATCAACAATGTATTAGAGTGTTTTCCCACAGTCCTGCCAATATGGAACATCTGCAATTTTTGGATACTTTTAAGTCATTCTGGTAGGTGAAAAGTGGTATCTTAAGGTTGTCTTGATTTATTAGGGAACTGGTGAGTCTTTATGTGGTTAATAGTTTGTAATTTGTAAATTGTCTCTGTCTGTGCTTTGGCCATTGTATGGGGAAGTATGTATTATATCTGGATAGATACAGATATCTATCCTTTTCTAACTAGTTATATAGACACATAGATATGTAGATCAATAGGTAGACAGGTAGACAGACAGACAGGTAGATACATAATAGATCTTTGTAGATTCTGGATGTCAAGCTTTTATTACATGTATTTCCTTCCAATATATTTCCCAATGTATTTCCTTTCATCTTAACATAGGACTTTTTGTTGTGCAAAATCCTTTTATCATTTACACTTTTTTATTAAGAGCGCCTGGCTTCTTTGAAGAAGTTTTCTAAGGAGAGATTTACTTTGTCTTGACAGCCTTACCCTCCGGTACCTTTTATATGGGTCTTTTTTTAGTCTCACCTAAATTCTCCCACCTATCATCCAGCCTTTTTCTCCTGCAGGATGCCATCATCCTTTGGCCTTTAACTATTTTCATTTCTTCATATTTGCTTCCTCACGGGCCCCAAGAGGCCTGTGGAGATTTAACTCGTTCAGTCTAATTAGCTGTTGGTAACATTTTACAGAAAGAGTGAACGACATGACCAAGGAAGCCAGGTGGTGCAGAGCATAGAGTGCTAGACTTGGGGTTAAGAGGACCTGAGTTCAAATTGGCCTTCAGATGCTTCCTTGCTAGGAGAGCCTGGGTAAGTCACTTAACCTATTTCAGTTTCCTTATCTGTAAAACGCAGAAAATAATAGCACCTCCATCCTAGGGTTGTTGTCAGAACAAAATGAGGTAATACTTAGATGCTTCTCAACCTTAAAGTGCTGTACAAATGCTAGTTAATATTAAGGAGGAAAAACACAGAATCATGAATTTCCTATCTGACTTGATCATTTACTTCTGAGGCTTTTAGCCTCTTTCCTTACATGAATCTGAACCCTTTTGCATGAAAGATGTATGTGTACAGTGAAGATACCAAAAACTGACTCAGGACATTAGGGGATGAAATAGGAAAGGACTTTACAAGCAGGGAATATGAACTGAGTGGTAAATGCTAGTACTGTTTTTCTGAAAAGGCAAAAAAGCACAAACTTAATTTGCTTTAACCCAGATTGGGAGTGGAGGAAAATAATGACATTTACAAATTTGATTCAACTTAGTTAATTCATTTGTGGGATGGATAATGGAAAGGGCCCTGAACTGAAACAGATCTTACTTTCAATTGTACATTTGCTACCTCTGGTGGTGATTGAGGGCTAGCAGAGGTACATGCTCTGGAGGTCCCTTAACAGGGACATGCTGGTAAATATTTAACAATCAGCTTTGAGAAGGGAGAGAGGTAGGATGTACCCAGGACACGTTTTTAAGTGGCATCTGCATTAATAATATTTTCTCCATCACTTTTTAAAAACTGGACAGCCAGCAAGACAGTAAATAAATTAAGCCCTGATTTGTAGCATTTGACAATTTCCAGTGTATAAATATTCACGCTAAACATTTAACAATTAACTCTCCCAAGCGGTGTCCCTCTCACCACTGATATAATTTGAAGCTTGTGGTTTAATCTGATGGCAAGTATTAAAAGCATGACTTCAGCAGGTTCTTTGGGTCAAGTCAATTTTTGGGGTTGGGGGAAGACAATGGGGTTAAAGCGACATGCTGAAAGTCACACAGTTGGAAAGTGCCTGCGGCAGGAACTGGACTCAACTCCTCTTGACTCCAGGCCTAGTCCTCTATCAGTGTGCCACTCAGCTACCCCCACTCAACTCTTGATTTTTATATTCTGTTTTTTGTCTTTTCTTCTGAGTCATGGGGCAGGAGCCCATGCATTGGCCCACTGTCCTATACTCCCTCACTGATAAAGAATGAAACAACAGAAGGACCTGGGAAGCAGGATAGTGTAATGGAGAGTCCTAGCTTTGGAGTCAGAGGACCTGAGTTCAAATACTGATTTTGTCATTTGCTACTTGAGTGATCTTGGCTAAGTCCTTTAACTTCTTTCAAGCTTGTGCTAAAAGGAGCTATAACAATAGCAATCTTTTGTTAGTTGTTTCAACTTGAGAAAATGATAAAGGTGGGTAGCTATCTGGATAGAACACCGACCTGGATTTTGGAGGACCTGAGTTCAAATTTGACCTCAGACACTAAGTAGTTGTGTAACGCTAGGCAAGTCACTTTACCCTGGTTGCCTAAAAAAAAGAAAGAAAGAAAAAGAATGTGATGGAAAAATGTTAATAAAGTCAATTAAACTTAAAATTGTGTGTGCCTCCCCTTTATTTCCCCCTTGAGAGTTGGTGGTTAAAACCTTTATCAGCACACCACCATCTCTAGACCTCAATTTCATTGGTAAAATTAGAGCATTGGACTAGATGGCATCTAAGCTGTTAGTCTAAGATACTTTGATTTTTCCAGGGCAGAGATAGCAGGCTGCTTGGCTGATGATGAGCAGAAAAGTGGTCAGAAGTCTGTTTTTATTTCCCCTTGCTTTTCTCCCTCTCTTTCTCTGCCAGGAGTTAGGAAATTCACTTGGCCTCCTGTTCAGGGAGGCCCCATTAGGTTGGGGAAGGGCATTGATCTAATAATAGCTTGGCTTTTTATATGCCTAGGATTATAGTGACAGATTCATTTCCATTATATAGGATGAATTTTTGATATATGTGTACGATTATCATGGTTTAGATAATTTCATCTTTAGGAAATATATTTAACAATAGGCTTGCAAATGACCAAGGAATTCTTAAATAGTCCACAGGCTTCATGGTCTTATTTAAATATCTGTACTTCTAGACCAGAGGTTCTTAACTTTTTTTGTGTATCATAGATACCAACAATCTGGTAAAACCTATGGAGCTTTTCTCAGAATGATATTTTAAGTGTTCAAATAAAGTACATAGGATCAGGAAGGAAATGAATAACATTGAAATATAGTTATGAAAAATTTAAAAAATTCACAGACCTTAGATTAAGAAGACTTGCCAAAATTGTATGATTATTTTATAGGACTCAGTTTTGCATGGGTGCTATGACTAAGGTTTTAAAAAGATTGAAGGAATCCAACAGATTTGGAGGTGAAGCCAACTCACCGACTGACAGGAGGTGAGAGTTCCTCTCTTCCAGTTGACTGTTTAATAGCCCTTACCAAAGATCTAGAGAGCTGAGGTTGGAATTTTTCATTTCTAGGTAGTCAAAGGTCACCAATTCTGACCAATGGGTTTGTATATGGGGAAAAGCTTGTTTCTGAAGTAGCAAAGGGTCTGAATTCTAGAATATTTTTAAAGAAATACACTTTGTTGTTATAGATGTCATGACAGCAATAGGAGTCAGGGAGGCCAGTGTTGTCTTATAGACTCTTTGGATGAACTATTTTAGCAATGCTCCTGTGTGTGTGTGTGTGTGTGTGTGTGTGTTTACTTAAATGGTAAGTACTAATGGATTTACAAGGACAAAAAAGCAGTTTGCTCTCAAATCATTTAAATATTCTTATTTAAAATAATATTTTAATTAGAAAAAAATGTCCTTTTGTCTCCTTTTAAAGAGATAGTTCAAAGATGAACTTCAGCTAAGCTGCAGAAAGGATTGTTGAAAATGCTCCATAAGTGGAGCTAATGAGACTGGACTATATCAGCATGAGAGAAGTTTATAGATTTCTTTTTTTAAAAAATTAATTAATTTTTAATTCCACACAACTTTGAGTTCCAAATTTTCTCCCCATCTCTCCCCTTCCACCACATTAAACCTATTTTCATATTAGTCATGTTGTTAAGAAGCATTAGAAACAATGGGAGAAATGACGAGAATATCTCTAGATTATTTTGCAGTAACTATCAATGATCCCTTGCTGCATCTAACAGGCCCTAAGAGTTTATAAAACAGTAACATCATTGTCCCTGATTAGAAGCACAAACAGTACAAGTTATGGCTGTAAATTCATAATGCAACACTCTGTTACAATAATTGGTTCACTTTGTGCTGAGGGCAATATAATGGTCCCCAAGGTTTACTTGTTCCTTCCTCTTTGACTTTAGGGTGTGCATTCTAGATGGAAAGTTGTGAGTTTAGTCACAGTTGCTCTAAGACCCCAGTTAGGAAAATTCCTGACACCTAGGCAGAGGTTGGACTTTCTGCCTAACTTAAGAATTCATATATATATATCGCTACTTAACCCTTAGCAAAAATTCGGTTTATTGGAAAGACTGCAGTAGTGAAACAGCAAATTATATAAGTGTTCGAGGACAAAGAGGTACAAACAGTAAGGTAGTTGATGAATGGACTGACCTTTTCTTCGGACTTTTCTCAGCCTGATCTGCCTCTTCAAGATATCTGTAGAGCCAAGGACTCTCTCTTGTCATCTCTTCCACAACTCAGTCCTCCCTTTGTTCCTCAAAGATGTGATGGAAATGCCATGTTTGTTCCAATCTCTTGAATCCACAGATTACTTAGGGCTTGATTTTTTCTCTCGCACAATGGCTTTGAATGATTCAAGGAGGTAGAAAAGCTCTATTCACACTCACTTTTAATTGCTTGATTCAATCAAAAAGTATTCTCACCTAGGCAGGGCACAAGAAGCCAAATGTGGTTTCAACCCTATCCTTACAATAGGATTATACATTTAGAGTTGATAGCGTCTTTGAATGTTGTTGAGTACAATTTCCTTATTGCATAGATGAGGAAACTGAGTCTGAGCTAAGTGACTTGGCCAAGATAATCTAGGGAGTATATAGTGGAGCCAGGACTTGAGTTGAGGTCTCCAGACTTTAAATTCATTGCTCTTTTTCTTACCCCCTACTTCCTGAATTCAGTCTGGCTTTTAAACAAAGATTTTATAGGGACAGCCGTCCCTTTCAAGGCAATCATCTTGGGAGGCCATGATTATTCCTTTCTCATTTAGAAAGGCCTTTAGAGTCCAAGGCATATTTTTCTAGTTTTGGACCTGGGTATCCAGAATACCTGGGTACACATCCTGGCTCCGCTGCTTAATTTCTGTATGACCTTGAACATGTCTCTCTGGACCTCAATTTCTTGATCTATAAAATGAAAGAGTTTAATATGATGTCTAAGTTCCCTTCTGTCTCTAAATCAATGATCCCATGGTTGGGTCAGAATAACCAGGAATCATTTAGAGCCAAGTGCACTAAATAAGGTGAGGGAACAAAATAAGCAATAGAAGTTTGAGAGGGCTCTTCAATGCCTTCACCCAAAGGAGATGGTGGGAATTTCAGGCCATATATCAGGTAGGTAAAGATGAGACAAACCTTTCATACATGATATATCTCACCCCATGCAGGTCCTGGTTTACTCTCTGTGTACATTTAAAGCCTGGATATTTGGGAGCCATTAGAGAGTTTAAGTCATAGGTAAGAGGGAGAAAAAAAATGAAAAGGATTGTGGTCATTTGAGAGAAAGCATTAGAAAGGAAAAAAGAGAGAAAAGAAAGTTGCGCATATAGTTGAGTAGCCGAAAAGCCCCCAACCTAGGATAGATTAGAGCAGGCGTAGTCCTGGGCCAGTGCAGTCAGAAAGGTTCTGCTCCAGGAAGGAATCATTATTTACAATGTAATTGGGTAATGTCAAATAGAGCTTTGGAGCCCTTAAACCTGGGGGTCCTGGGACAAATGTCTCTTTTATCTTTTAATTAATCTTCCTGTCCTTACCCATGACTTTTGAGGTTTACCAGTGACTATGCCCTTCAGTTTGGAGAAACCACAGATGGAAATGGACTTCAAGGGCCAAGGAGGAAGGTTGTTGCTTCTACTGTCTCCATGGGGAGATGGCTCATGGCTATTTGATGCATCTAACCATCTTACCAACATGACTATCACCATGTTTTCTTCAATGTTTTACTCAACAAATAGTTATTGATCACCTACCATACTAAGTACTAAAGGAGATATTTCTATGCTTTGCTGCTCCTTCCAACAGTGCAGATAGAGGCTTAGCCAGACCTTTCTCTCCCTATTCTTATCTATTCAGGTGGCTCTGGAGAAGTGAGGCTGGTGACCTACACAGCCCTCCCTCACTCAAAACAAAGTCAAGTGCAAGTCATGTCATTATTCCTCTGATGGCATGGTCTTCTTTGGCAACGAAGGATGAACACACACACACACACACACACACATACACATACATGTTCTTATCTATGTCCTCCTTATTTTTATTTTTCAAAAAGCCGGGACAACTTTTTGTCCTGGGCAGTTTTCATTTTTTGATTTCTTGAAATATAGCTCTGAAAAAACAGGCCTTAAAAAAAGTTGATTGCATTTTAAATGGAGCTATTTGACCAAGCCTTTAAAACAAAATCACTCTGACTTTCACTGAATGGTGGATAAAAGCCCCAACCCAAGCTTCTATGGGGCATTGTTTAGATTTTGTTGGCTTAGAATGAGTGTAAATAGTAATTATTTTCTCTTCTGGCCAGAAACTTCTGAGGGCATTCCCTTCCTAGAATGATATCTTTGGGATGATAAATTGGGCCATCTTTTGTCTCAATTCTTACCTAACCCTAAACCTTTTAATAGGCATGGACTTTGATAAACTGAGACCAGGGAAAGACCTTCATTTGGAAAGAGCAAAGTCATACATTGCATCCTGGGCCTCTCTAGCCTTCTTGATCTTTTTCATGCCATTGGACTGCAATGACTGGAAGAGAGAGCAAGGTTGAGGACTTTGCCCACCTCTGCTTCACTTTAGTCCAATCCATGCTCTAGTCATTGGTCTTCTTCAAGAACAAAGAACAAACAGCAACATCTATGTCCTCCTGGAAATCCTCCATAGGAGACTTTAGATGCAGCTGGGTTCACACTAGATTGAGTGCTAAACCTGGAGTCCGGAAGACCTGAGTTCAAATTTGGTCTCAGGCACTTACTAGTAGTGTGACTCTGGGCAGGTCACTTAACCTCTGTTTGCCTAAATTCCCTCAACTGTAAAGTGGGGATAGTAACAGCACCTACCTTGCACGGTTGTTGTGAGTGTCAATGAGGTGATTTTGTGACAACACAATGTCTGTCACATAGTGGGCACATAATAAATGCTTATACTCTTCATCCTTCTTCTCCTCCCCCACCCCTCGCCCCCCAGCTTCCTCTAGCTTTCTAGACTTTGCCTGGAAACCTGTGGAACATATAGACTGTCCATCTCCTTTCCCTCCCTCTTGCCACATGATGCGGGGGCGACAGGAGGGATCTCCAGGATCTATTCGGGGACATGCATGCCAAATTTAAAAGCAGTGTCAGAGCTAACCATGCAAGGCAACTGCACAAAAGATATCTCAAGGTGTTATAGGATAAAGGACAAATGAAAAGTCTCATTATGATAGCGGCTTGGTAAATGAATAACTTTTCGGTTGGGATCATCAGGGAAGGCACATGGAGCAAAAAGGGCTTAGAGCGGATTTAGAAGGATTGAATAAACATTCTCAATGGGCATCACAGGAATGCAAGTAGTAATCATAGCTAACATTTATATGTGTTTTGAAGTCTACAAAGCACTTTATTACATGATCTTTTTTGATCCATGTAAGACAGACACTATTGTTATCCCCATCCTACAGAGGAAGAGACTGAGGCTGGGAGAGATTAAGGTCCCAAAGCTAGTAAGTGTCTGAGACAAGATCGAAGCTCAGCTTCCTGACTCCATACTACCTTCCCACCAAGTTATCCCCAAAGCACCACAGGATAGCTCTATTGACCCAAATAATTTAGAATATTACCTAGGAATTTTTCAGATCATCCAGGACTTAGTCCCAGTCAGGGACCCATAGTATAGAGTCACCACTATTCTTTTTAGTGATTTGCCACAGGAAACTTCTCAGGGTAAAACATAGATTGTCACTCCTGAAAGGAATCTGGGAGATTGTCTAGTCTTAGCTTCTAATTTTACATATGGGGACCCAGGGAATGGCAGTTATTGACCAGGGTCACCCAGATGGTTCATAGCAGAGCTAGGGTTATAAGCTTACTCTTTTTTATACAGCACCAGCCTTCCCCTGCCCCCTCCCACACACCTACTTTGGAAGAAAAAAGTTGTGTTCTAGAAGTTAGGATGGGCTGTCCCAATTTCACAGGGAGACATAGCGGATGTGGAGCCAAGGGAACAGGGGAAAGGCCACTTTTTGCCAAATTCTTGTTGCTTAGTACCCAGATATTTATTTTTTGTTTTTTCATCACAATCACAATAAAAAATAATAGGTAGCTATCATTACTAATAGCAGCAAAAGGTGGAAATTTCCTCTCCGAATGTAAAGCCATTTCCTGCAATAGATCTGGGTTTCCTTCTATTCTAGAGTATGGGTCTGTTCCCATTGTTATGATTAGGTTACTACGGTCAGTGATACACACCTTCTAGAGGAGCCCTTCCTGGTTAAAGAGGGTGGTTGCTTCTTTTAAAAGACTCACAAGCAATGCAGTATAAGGTAGGGATTTCTCTTTTTTCCTGGATAGTCTGATAAACACACATATATACACACACAATTGTATAAGCATACATATGTGTATATAAACACTCTATATACTCATGCATACATGTGTGTATATGTACACATTCAAACACACAATATAGACACACACATGCCTGTACACACACGTGTATACACATAGATGTACACACAAGCATATGCAACACACAAACATGCATAAACACACATGTATAGACAGTACGCAACTGTAATATGTTTGTGTACACGTGCACATTTGCCTGCACATATACATACATGTGAGTACACATGTGCACATCCATATAGACTTAGATACATAATGCATATGCATATGTACAGACATGTGCATATACATATAATGCAGACAATGCACACATGTTCATATACACACATGTATATACATGTAAAGACACACAAACATATAGACCCAATGCTGAGCTATACACATACATCTATTTATATTCACACCCACACACACACATGCATAGATATCATACACACATTTGGGGTGGATGGATCATACCAATCTTATGATTTAATTGGTGCAGGGAATTTCTGGTGAGGAAATTCCCCTTTTCCAATATAGATTCCAACCTCTCTGCTATTTGGAGTGTCAGAGGTTCAGTGATTCATCCAGAGTCCCCCGCCAATTTGTGTCAGAAGCTTGAACGCGGGTCTTCCAGACTCCAAGGCCATCTTTCTATTACTTCATGCCACTTTCTCTCTCTATTCATATACCTGCATGTCTATTTGTAGGTGTGTAGAGGAGTCCTGATGACAGTAACCTCTTTCAGGACACAGTCCTCAACGTTCTTAGGATTTGGCTCTTTCAAATATTTGTAAATAGTTCTGGTGTCTTCTCTCCAGTCACAGCTTAGTCAGATTAGAGCATTTAGCTCACTTAATCTTCCCATGAGCCAATCTCCTAATCAATTAGCTTGATCTTTGTGAATATCCTCCCTTGAAAACAAGAGAGCTCGGTGATGGGATCTCAGGAAGGGTGAGGAGACTCAGGGCGGGTGGGGATGACAACGCCAGATGTCGTCCCCTCCCTGTGACTTTACCTCACAAATGTCTCTTAGCCTTGATTCCCTCTTTACAATTATTTAGAGTATGTGCTCAGAAAAGCTGAGTGGCAAGCAAAGGAATTAAGATGGAAGGATCACTGTACCAGGAGTCAGGAGACAAGGCTTCTAATCCCAGCAAAGTCCCTAACAAGTGTATGACCTTGGGCAAGCCACTGTGCTCTGGGTCTCAGCTTCTTAGCAAGCAAAGTGAGGGCTGGAGATCACAAAACTCGTAAGACGCTGACTATGGATACATACATTTTCACCTTAAGGGAACAGTTTGTGGATTGAAAAGAATTCTAAAAAAGTGTAGGTGGGTAGGTATTTTTCTACAAGAAACCCTTTAGATGGATCTCAGAGTATAAGACTGAGGCCCCAACCCCTTTCACCATATAGGTTGCTCTGGGCAATGTGCATTGGGGAAGATAGGGTGGCAGTGAGGGGGAGGAGATGAAGAAAAGAGCTCTAGAACTGAAATCAGAAGACCTGAATTTTTGTACCAGATCAGTAACGACCAGCTGGGCAATCTTGAACAATTCCTAAGAACTCTCAGAGACTCAGTAACAAGAGGAAGGATAGGAAGATGGCCTAGATGCGCTCCTGAGATCCCTATCATTTTCTGATACAAATATGAAATTTAGAATTAGAGATAGATAAGGGCAACCCCCTCTCACTTTACAAATTAGGAAACTGAAGTCCAGAGAGGGATATGCTGTCCAAGGTGGCACAGTCAGTTAGTCAACCAGCATTATTAAGAACCTACTTTGTGCTAGGTACTGTCCTAAGCACTGGCTAAACAAAGAAAGGCAAAAGACAGTTCCTGTACAGGCTCAAGGTGCTCTCAGTCTTATGAGGGAGATGATCTGTGAACAACTAAGTACAAACTTAAATAAAGGATAAATTGGAGGTAATCAACAGAGCACCAGCATATAGGGGATCAGGAAAAGCATCTCTTAGAACCAGTTTTCAAACCCAGATCCAATCTTCTTTTCTCCACATTAGCTCACCTCTCTTTGCTATTAAATCAAATTCTCTCTGGAGGAATAATAATTCACCCATGTGAAATGACTTCAGAGTGCTGATAAGCCACAAAGTGTCAACCACACCTATGTCATAACTATGGATGCTGGAAGATGCTGGATAAAGCGAGTAGTAGGAAGAGGTGTGGCTTTGTAGGGTTTTCTATAGACTTCATAGTTCTGTGTATAAGTAGCCTCTCAACAGAATATGAATTCCTAGAGGGAAGAAGTTATTTAATTTTTTTTTTTTGCAAGTTTCCAGTGCCTAACATAGAACCCTGTACATTTTTCTCTTTTTTTGATCCTGGCCTGTGATTCCATTGGTATGGAAACTGTCCATCAAGACAGATCAATAGCTGCTCTGTGACTTGGAGGCATTAAATGATTTGCCCATGGACTCATACTAGCCAATAGCTAATATGAGTCAGAGGCAAGATTTGACCCTTTCCAGATTTTCCTGACTGTAAGGCTGGCATTCTATCTACTACATCAGTAGTATCAAACTCAGAAACAGATCCTTTCTGGCCTTATATTGACTCAGAAAACCACAAATTAACATTATCTATGTAGTATCTTATTTTTATTTAGTTAAACATTTCCCCATTATATTTTAATCTCGTTTGGGCTGTTGGTGAGTTGGACACCTCTGCACCGCCTACATGACTGATGATCAACAAGTGATTTTTCTTGAGTTGAATTGAGCGGACAATTCAGGAATCTTGGGAAGAGCCTTGGAACCCATTCTTTGTAAAAAGGAAAACTAGACTTACTCATCCCATGCCTAGAGGAACCCAAGGTTTTGCCCATTGTTTTGCTAAGCCCTGTCTGTACTTGTTACTTGGTTGTATTTCCCTTTGCCTTTACTCACTCCTCAGTCAGCATTAAGATTGGGAATCCTTGAATGGATGACCCCTACTACCCCAGAGAACATTCTGTTCATCTGGCTCAGAAGAGAAGGCTTGCCACACAAGTTCAAATGTAGGTCTGATATTTGTGGGCATGTAAGCCTGAGCCCCTGCACACTCCCCCATGGGATGGCCTGCATGCTTATAAAGACTGTTCCAAACTTCTCTGGAGATCAAGATGTACAACTTTTCTTTAAAACCTCTTCAGCCTATATAATCCTCCTGGGAGCTAAGGTTGGGAAACAGAGTGGGAGCAAAGCTGAGTTACACAATTAGAGCAGAGCCAATCTAAAGAGAAAGGTAGTTAATCAGTCACCTATGTGGCACAACTTGAGGGCCACCAGAGACAGGGGAATGACCAAAGTGACCCACTGAGCCTGAACCACCACCATTTGAGGACTATTAGGTATTAAAAGTTTTAGAGCTTTAGGATCTCTCTTAAAATGCAATTCATCATCCTCATCATAATTAGCATTTACATAGTGCTGCAAGGTTTACAGAGAACTTTATAAATGTTATCTCTTTTGAACCTCATACCTTTTTAAAAATTATTTTATTTTTTATTTATGGAATAAAATAGGCATTTCCATAACATAGTATAGTAAAAAAAAAAAAGATAATTGCACATGAAACTGCAGATCTATTATGTACAACTTGCTATTCTGTTTAAATATATAATAAAGTTATCACGTAAATTTTTCTTATTTTCTTCCCTCTGTACTCTCTAGCCTAGAAAGGGCTACCATTAGACACAAATGGGTGTATATACACACATGCGTATACACACTTGTGTATATGCTCATATGTGTGTATGTATACACATGTACACACATGTACACCTATATTTATATACGATTATTCTATATGTGCTTCTATTTATCAGTTCTTTCTCTGAATGCCAAGAGCATCTTTCTTCATATGTCCTTTATAGTTAGAGTATTTATAATGGTCAAATGACTTATTTGCTCCAAGTTGTTCTTAAAACAATATTGCTGTATGCAATGTTCTCTCGGTTCTACTCATTTAGTTCTTCATTACTTCATGCAAGTCTTTCCATGTTTTTCCTTATGAGATGGTATTATTAGTTCTATTTTAGAGGTGAGGAAACTGAGGCTGAACAAGGTTAAATGATTCATTGAGGAGCACACAGTTAGCTAAGTCCTTACTAGTTCACACAAGACATCCCATGAAGTCGTTGTGCTCTCACATTAAGAACTGGGCAGTGCACATTTGAGCAATAAGTATCTGAACGGGATTTGAATTTAGGTCTTCTTGAGACCAAATTCAATATCATATCCTGTTCCACTCAGCCGCCCCTAATATCCCTGGGATGGTATGTTTTATTAACCCATCCTCAGTGAGCCCTCTAGGGTGCCTAGGTATGGGGTAAAGGGAAGCTGAGCTTTGATCCAGACTTGTGATTTCGTTGGTGTTCAGAAGCCTATGGGAGGAAATGACCTCTTTCCTGACACTACATGGTCATATATATGTGTGTGTGTGTATGTATGTATATATGTGTGTTTGTATGTATGTATATATGTATGTATCAAAGGCAGGACCTGAATCCAGGTCTTTCTGAGGCTACCTTTTTATCCATTCTTCCATGTTGTCTCTTTCAGGGAAGTCACCAAAAAAAAATATCATGGAGTTTTTAGTTTTCTAAGAGCTGATCACAACCATTGTGGATGGAGTAGGCAAGATGAAAGTTACTCTACTACTAAGAGCTACTAAGGTTACTCTAATTCCAATTCCACTGGGATCAAAGAGCAAAGTCTCTGACTGCTGGGGTCACTAATTCATTGAGTTGTTTCTTGTTCCATCATTTTGTTCCAACATTCTGACATTTCAAGAATCCTCTGGTGTAACTGTCTCCCTATCCTTTTCTTCTGGGGCAATCTTCTCCCCTTCTTCCCGATGCCCCAGGCAGTGGGCATGTTACACTCTTGCTAATAGCTAGAAGAAATGTCTGATCCTGCAGGATGCAATTTTCAAAGGTCTTATGTTACCCAGGTAAAAGGCACTTTGCCTTAGGGGAATACCTTTTCTCAGACTTCACTGGTGCTTGAAGATGTGGGAAAATTAGCTTTATCCTTTCCAAAGGCAGGGATGACTCCCAAACCATTTTAAGAAATTGAAAAATGGAGTTTTATGTGTTAGCTGAGGTTTGTTCTCCTCTGGGCATAGGGTTTCTATGCGGATGAAGGCTGAATGGCATATTGCCAAATATTGAACATTGAAGGGAAAGACCCAAGTTCAAATCTTGTTTCAGACACTAGCTGTATGATACTAGCAAGTCATTTTACCTTTTTTTAAATCTAAATTTCTTTATTTGTAAATGAAAGAGTTGGATTCAGTGACTGCTAACATCCCTTCCAACTCCAAATCTATGATCCTAGGAGGCTTCTGGAACCTCCTGTTGTGACCTTTTATGCTACTCTCATCTATGCTACTCTCAGCCATGTCAAGACCCGAACAATCAGTTTTTCCACAGATAAGCATCTTTGGGAACTGAGGCCTCTTCTGAATCCTTTTCTTCCATCTCTTTCCTACCCCATGGGCTTGTATTTCTTGCCACAATGACTTTCATTATACATTTTGTAATTAAGATATAGGGTGTTGAAAAGGATGCTGGATTTGGAAGAGTAAGAGGTCTTGGGTCCTAGGGACTGGTCCTTCCTGCCTATGTGACCTTGGCCAACAAGAGCAATAAATGTTAATTAAGGGATAACTGTGCTCCAGGTGAGAAGTAGCCTGGCATAGTGGATAGAGTTCTGGCCTTAGCATCAGGAAGATCTGGCTTCAAGTCTTGCCTCTGACACACATTGGCTGTGCAACCCTGGGAAAGTCACTTAACCTTTACAGAGATCTCAAAGACAAGAAGCTGCAGCACAGTTTCTACTTAAAGGATATATAGAGAGAGTTTTTGCACCAGGAGCTCCCTACACCAACCAATCAGCAAATCTGGTCCAACAGCAGCAGCAGTAACAATAGTAAAATTTCAAGCCCTGTGCTAGGGGGTGGGATAAACAAAGAAAAAGATATTAAATAATTCCTGCCCTTATGGAGCTGGAGCTTTAGTAGGGGGAGGGTGTGGGATGCAAATATACACAGCCAAGTAAATATAAATACAAAATATATACAAAATAATATGGGTCAGTGAGATTACTTTGGTTTGAGACTTGAAGGAAACTAGGGATGCCAAGAGGCAGAGGAGAGAAGGGAGTGCATTTCAGCCATGGAGGTCTGCCTCCTATCTGTGGGGAATAGTAAGTTGATTTCCCTTAATGTGCCTCAGTTTCCTAATCTGTAAGATGAAATTAGAACACATGCTCTCTAAATTACCTTCCAGCCCTAAGTCCTATGAATTTCTGAATCCAAAAGTTGATTCCAGCTCTAATAGTCTTTGGTGCTGGGATCGGGTATAAACTTGAAATTAAGTGGCAGTTGCTTGATCATCCAGTACTATCGGGATAGATTGGGATAGATCTTGATGTTGATGTTGAGTTTATGCATGAGGTCTGAATGGTTATTACTCTTGAATAGATAGATAGTACTCTCTCTGTCTCTCTGTTTCTGTCTCTGTCACACACACACACACACACACACACACACGGTACTCTCACCTTTGATCTCCAATTGGCTCTCAGTTTATTCCTGTTCCCCCATGTCTCCATGAACCCTTGGGAAATATTCTATATGAAATAAGATAGTCAAGATGGTGAGCTCACCATTAGTGATCTAATGACTAATTAGGTAATTGTCATTGGCGCAGCAATACCTATTTAGAGCACATGATTTGTGGAAAGGTTTTCCAGGGCACAGACTGCAGGTACAGATGGCCCAGCAGCAGGAGGCCTGCCCCATGGACATCAAGGTATTTTAATTAGCCACGTGATCTGGGTAATTGTTAAAAGGCAGGAGCCCTGCTCAGCTTCCTCTAATTCCCACCATTTGACTCCCTTCTAAGCTTGCAAGGTTGACATTGAACTCCCTTAGATGTAGCCCAGTCAAAATGGGAGCTCCCCAAGCTGATTCACCTCTGGGCGAATCCAAACGCAAAGGTCAGATGTGATGTAGGGAGACATTCGTCTGTGCTTTATGATGTGCAATAAAGCATTGGCAGTCCCAGTCAACCCTCAAAAATACTTTCCAGTCCAAACCTTAATGGGAAGACAAAGGCTAATATTTTCCCCCTTGGATTGGTGACTATGTGCCTCCCCACAACAAACAGCATTTAAGGGTACGTCTCAGGGAAGAAACAGTTCTGACTGATGCGTGCCAAGGGACAATTGGGCAATGACTGGGAAGGGGGGGTATGAAAGGGTGAGTTAAATGAAACTTGGAAGAATATGGCTAGCAAATGCATTCCCACCCAAAGAGAATCAGTTTAAAGGAAACGACACACTATCTAAAAGGCATTGGAGAAAAAACGTCAAAGACTTTCAGCTTGGAATGAAAATGGTGACTCCTCAGTTGCCTTGGTCCATTAGATCTCCATACTCATGAGGAGAGACTGATTGGTGGTTCTTCTTCACTGGAAGAGAGTGGTAACAGACTGAACTTGGGGCCTAGCTTCAATGCAGTTCAATCCAACAGACATTTTATTAAGTGCCTCCTGTAGGTGTGGTACCTTGGAGTCCTGGAGGATGATCAAACTGCAATTGTCCTTGAAGAACTTTCATTCCATTTAGGAGATATACCATGCACATACATTAGTAACACAAACTATATACAAACTAGTCTTGGAGAGCATTAACATCTACAGGGTTCAGGAAATATCTCGGGTAGGAAGTGCCACCCAAGCTGAAGTTTGAAGGAAGATAGAGATTGGCCACTGGCTGGAGGTTGACTGTAGGGTTATCAGTGCCACAACATTAAGATCATTCCATGATCTGCTCAGACCAGGAAAGGAATTTTTGAATATCACTTCTTGTCATCTACCTTTCCAAAGGCAAGGATGGTCTCCCAAACTTCCTTGTTTCCTTTAATATCAATCAGTATTCAAACTTCCCATTTTCCTTGAACAGCCCAAAGTGAATTTGCCTCCATTTTTTCAAATCTCTTCATAGCTCCAGCCCAAACAATCTTTTGGGGCAACAAGTTCCTTACCTTGAGTCTTTTTGGTTGCCCTAAACTTGCTTCTCAACTTCTTGGCAAGGACCCCACCTTCAGTTTTCTGGGATGTGGTGAACATCTCATTCGTTAATTCCTAGAGTTCAATGACATCCTCTCTCAGCTTTCATCTTGTACTCTGAAGAAGCTTTGTCCTTTTTCCCCCCTGTTCTTATATAATAGCTTTTACATTCCTCCAGTCCTTTGATCATTTGAATTGCTTCCTCTCTGTACCTTCTCTGGCCCCATACTATGGTCCTTAAGAAGTTCATAGCATTGCAGATGTGGCCACCACACTGTCCAATTGAAGGTGAGGGCTTTCTCTTTGGTCTCTGGCCCCCTCCATTCCTGCTGATAATAATGCCAGAGAAGAGCCAGGACATTGCATTCCCATCATCCTCTTTCAATACTTAAAGAAATTTGTGATTTCATCCATATGGATACTTCCTCCATAGATACAGATTGCAATTCCTTTGCACTTGATTTCATGAATTCCTATGGTTAAAAAAATAAAAGATTCTTTAGTACTTGACCAACCCTCTGGGGATGAAAAATGTCTCTGAACAGGGCTGTGCTAGTGCCCAGATGACAGTCTGTCTTTGAGCATGTACTCAAACTGTCCCAACTTGATAAGGCATGTCTGAGTTTGATTAGGGTCAACTCCACACCAAGATGAAACCTTGGAGAAGGCTATGGCTCACACTTACATAGTGCTTCATGACTTATGGAGGTACTTCCCTACATTAGCTCATTGGATCCTGTGAGGTACATATTGCAAGTATTATTATACTCATTCTGCAGATGAGGAAACTAAGGCTCAAAGGATCAATGTGCCCAAGGCCACAGAAATAGTTGGTGGCAGTACAGTGTTTGGAGTCCAAGTACTTTGCCTCTAAGTGCAGCCATCTTCCTGTGTATCATATTCCTCTTCCCATATTGCTGCGTTCTTTCACAAATGCCTTTTTAATTTAGACCACATTTTGATCTTATATCTGATCTCTACAGAATTTCAGATACTTGAAGGTCAAGGCTCAGACATGCTATGACATTACTAATCCACAGTGATAGATGTTTGTTGAATTGAATCCACTAGATTGTAGATAGAGCATGTCATCTCCCTGTGAAACATCTTGTATCCCTCTTAGTAAGCCCAATTATTATTATGGAACATACTTGTTTTTCTCCAAAGATTTCTCCAACATGGTTACTCTCTGATATCTCTTCTCATGACTTGAAAGCTGGAATCGTGAGAAGTATAATAAGGAATAGAACATGGTTGAGAGAAGACTTTTTGGGGAGCAGGGATTATTAACTAGAACCAATGATCAATCAACAAATGTTTATTATTTACTATGTACCAGCTACTGTGCTGAGCTTTGGGGTCACAAGTACAAAAGAAAAAAAGAAATAATCCCTACTTGGAAATATCTCATATTAGGATGGGGGAGATAGGTACATATAATAATAATTATATAGGTATGTATATATGTCTGGCTGTATATAGGCAGTTAGGTGGTACAGTGCGCTGGGAATCAGGAAGACTCATCTTCATGAGTTCAAATCTGGCCTCAGACACTTACCAGCTGTGTAACCCTGGGCAAGTCATTTAATTCTGTTTGTTTCAATTTCCTCATCTATAAAGTGAGCGGGAGAAGGAAATGGCAAACCACTTCAGTGTCTTTGACAAGAAAACTCCAAATGGGTCGCAAAGAGTGGAACATGACTGAAATGACAAAAGCACAACAACACATATATAATACACATTATAAATGTATATATTTATATATTTAATCTAAACTGAACAAATTCAAATATATACTAAGTTATTAGCTATAAGGTAGTTTCGGAGAGAGGGCACTAGCAGTTTGGGGGATTGGGAAAGGCTCCATGCAGAAGATGGTCCTTGAGCTATATCTTAAAGGATGTAAGGGACTCTGTTAGGCAAAGGGAGGGAAGGAGGACATTTTAGACCTATCCATGTTTTCACAAAATAATTGTTACTGAATATCAGAGCAGAAAGCAATGTCGTAGAACATCTAAGCCAATAAACATATCCCTGAAAAAGAATTTAGTATGGCACACCCCAAGTGGTCATTCAATTTTTTCTAAATGACTGCTACTAAAGGGGAGCCCCCTACCTCTTGAAGTAGCCATTTTACTTTGGAAGAGCTGTGTGAGGAAGTTTTTTTGTGACATCAAACCTAAACTGAACTCATTACATCATCCCCTTCTTCTCCTCTCCACCCAGTACACTAGTTCCACCCTCTCAGATCAATCTGCTTGGTCTGACTTGTCCCATACAAGTTTAATCCCTTTTTTCATTTGCCAGCTTTTCAAGTACTTGATGGTCATGTCCCCCCAGAAACATCTCTCACCCAAATATCCCTAGCTCCAACAAATGATCTTTATATGTCACAGACTAGAAAAACTAATTAGGGATTTGCCTGAAATACTGCTGGGTTAGGTGACTTTCCCAGGGTCACGTAGCTAGTAAGCATTACTGTTAGGACTTGAGCCCATATCTTGCTGATTCCAAGGCTAGCCTTCTATTTTTTAAATTAATTAATTATATTTATTTTCAGTGTTCTACAATCACTACCATATAACTTAGATTATTATTTTTCCCTCCCTTCCCCCTCCTCCCCCCTTCCTGCCCAAGATGGCATACAATTTTATATAGGTTCTACTCAAACATTCTCATTAAATACATTTTCACTATTGTCATGCTGTGTAGAAGAATTAAATTGAATGGGAGAAATCATATAACAAACCAAAATGCAATATACACACAAAAAAATGATCTGCTGCATCCTGTGATTGAATTACATAGTTCTTTTTCTGGATGTGGAAGGCATTTTGCCTTAGAAGACCATTGCAAATTTTTTTTAAGTCTTTGCTTTGCTACAAAGTTCCAAGTCTACCAGAAAAAACTCTATCACACTATGGTCATTGCTGTGCACAAAGTTCTCCTGGTTCTGTTCCTTTCGCTCAGCATCAGATCATATAAGTCTTCATATAAGGCCTCTCTGAAGTCTTCTTGTTCATCATTTTTTATGGCACAATAGTATTCCCATTACATTCATATACCATAATTTATTCAGCCATTCCCCAATTGATGGGCATCCCCTTGATTTTCAGTTTTTGGCCATCACAAAGAGTGCTGCTATAAATATTTTTGTACATGTGGAGCTCTTTCCCATTTTTGTGATCTCTTTGGGATACAGTCCTAGAAGTGATATTGCTGGGTCAAAGGGTATGCATATTTTTGTAGCCCTTTGGTCATAATTCCAAATTGCTCTCCAGAATGGTTGTATCAGCTCACAGCTCCACCAACAATGTATTAGTGTTCCAACTCTCCCACATCCTCTCCAGCATTTATCATCTTCCTGTTTTGTCATGTTAGCCAATCTGATAGGTGTGATGTGGTACCTCAGAGCTGTTTTGATTTGCACCTCTCTAATCAAAAGTGATTTAGAGCATTTTTTTCATATGACTATAGATATCTTTAATTTCTTCCTCTGAAAATTGCCTATTCATGTCCTTTAACCATTTGTCAATTGGAGAATGGCTTATATTTTTATACATTTGACTCAGTTCTCTATATATTCTAGAAATGAGGCAAGGCTGGCCTTCTATTGACAATGTCTCTTTAGTCTATGTATGGCACTTATAATGTATGTATATATATGTATATACACACACACATATATACTCTGAAGTGTGTAGTTTTAAGTTTGTTGTTGTTCAGTTGTTTTAGTCATGTCTGATTCTTCACGACCTCATTTGAGGTTTTCTTGGCAAAGATACTGGAATGGTTTGCCATTTCCTTCTCCAGTTCATTTTATAGTTGAGGAAACAGGGTAAAGTGACTTGTCCCAGGTCACACAGATAGTAGTGTCTGAAGACAGATTTGAACTCAGGAAGACTTGTATTCCTGACTCCAAACCTGACAGTGTATCCTCTGCACTACCTAACTGCCCAATTTTAAGTTACTAAAGCTTAAAATGGCACCAAATCTTTTGAGACTTTAACTTCATATGTGTGTCTACTTATGTTTATTATCTCTCCCAAATAGACTGCAAGCACCTTAATGACAGGGACAATATTTTATATTTCTTTATAATCCATACATACTCTTGCATAGTACCTTAGACCTTGTATGTAGGTACTGTGAATACCTCCTTAGTCCCCTGAGACTGGGTTTCTTGGGAAAAGGGACTAACTTGTATACTAGTTATTAGTATAGGAAGTTCATGCTCCCTACTAGATTACAAATCACTCAGGAAAAGGCTTGTTGTATCCCAAGACCTAGCACAGTAATTTGTACATAGCAGTCACTTAAATGCTCTTCAAATCAAATTGGATTGATTGATTGATTGACCTTAGTCCATTTCTTTCCAACTATGACAGCCAGTTTAGCTAAGAATATGGCCTTATGGAAAGGTGGAACCTGAGGAAAAGTGGGATGAGATTGGTGACTAGGCAAACTGGATAGAGAAAAGGTCACATTGAGACAGGAGGCAGGACCAACCTCACAGGAATGGCGCTGCATGAGTAGGAGCTATATTTTAGCCTCATCAAAAGCACCTCATTAATTCCTCTTAAGTTTTCTGTAGGTGAGTGAGCTATTCCTGAAGAGGATAGCAGCAGAGCAGATGGTGATACTGAAGTATCATCTGTAGCATATACATGTTGAGTTGCTTTTCTAGTAGAAGGGATGACATTGCACTGAGCCATTCATACTCTCAGCCTTTGGGACAAAGGTATTATTGGTGGGGGTAGGGGTTGGGGGTGGGGTTCAGCTAGCCTATTGGAGCAACTTGTGCCTAGAGAAAAAAAGTTTGGCTGATTGGTAGGGTTCAAAACCATGACCTTGGTTTTCCATGACCACTGGATTGGAGTCAACAGAATGAGTTAGGTTCATATCCCAGCCATGTCTCTTCTTAGCTGTGAGACCTTGAACAAATCACTTTGTTTCCTTGGGGCCCAGTTTCCTTACCTGTGAAAAAGGTGCTAGGACTAGCTGTTTTAAAAGAATCGGTTCCTACTTTAAATCTGACTATATATGATTGTGTGTTAGCCCACCAAGTGAACTGGTTCAGGCACAATGGTGCCTAGCCTTCTTCATGGTGGGCTATTTCTTGTGTTGCTAAGGAAGAATGGTTGCTATGGCCTTTCGTGATGACCTTTAAAAAAGCAGCTGAAAAGAGCACAGATTGATGGGTGCTTGGATTACTAAGAAATGCCAATGACCTGTGCTGTGGCTTCTTATACTAAGGACATTAGAGAAGGATGATCTGGCCCTTTAAAGTCACTTCTTAATGGAAAAGCCAGCCCTGATGGTGCAATCTACTCAATCCACCAGGCTGTACTGCCTAGATTACTGCAACATTCTGGAATGTCCTCTGGTGTGATTTCTTATTTAGTAATTAACATATGGGCTTGATTTATCCAGTCAGGAAGAGACATGAGCAGGGTAGAAACCAAAGAAAACAGTAACAACAAATTAGAAAAAGCACCCCTAAATTGACCACCTCAATGTGATAACAAACACTACGTTCTCTATATGTGTTTCTGTTTTAGATCATAGAATTTAGAGTTAAGAGGGACCTTAGAAATGATGTGGTCCAATACCCTCATTATGTAGCCGAAGAAACTGAGGTCCAGAGGAAGGAAATAACTTTCTCAGGTTTACCCAATTAACAAGTAGTAGGGCTAGAATTCAAACATACAACCTTTCATGCCAAACCCAACACTTTTCCTACTCCATAGGACTGCTAATGAGATAGAAAGCATTTTGTAAGCTCTGAAGTCCTAAATAAATGTCAGTTATAGATGTCAGTAAGGTTTTGTGGCCTGCTGGATAAAGAACTGGCTGTAATAGTAAAAATAGCTAACATTTGTAAGCTCTTACTATGGGCCAGGCACCATGTTAAGCACTTTACAGTTATTATCTCCTTTGATGCTCACAGCAGCCCTGGGAGGTAGGTGCTATTATCATCCCCTTTTCACAGATGATAAAGCTATTATTATCCCCATATCACAGAAGATGAAACTGAGGCAAACAGAAGCTAAGTGACCCTTGCCCAGGGTCACACAGTTTAGTTGGTAAAGTATCTGGGGCCAAATTTGAACTGTATTCTTCTTGATTTCAGGTCTGATGCTTTAGCCACAGCACCATCCGGCTGCTTTTGAGAAGGAAAACCTGAATTCAAGTCCTGCTTGTTTATACTGTTTCTGTTACATAGGGCCTGTATGTTACTCAGTTGTTTTTCAGTTGTGTCCAACTCTTCATGGCTCCAGTTGGGGTTTTCTTGGCAAAGATACTGGAGTGAAATGGTCTTCTAAGGCAAAATGCCTTCCACATCCAGAGAAAGAACTATGGAATTCAATCGCAGAATGTAGCAGATCATTTTGTGTGTGTGTGTGTGTGTGTGTGTGTGTGTATGTGTGTGTATTATGTTTTGGTCTGTTATATGATTTCTCCCATTTATTTTAGTTCTTCTATACAGCATGACTACAGTGAAAATGTATTCAATAGGAATGTATGTGTAGATCCTATTTAGAATTGTGTGCCGTCTTGGGGAGGGAGGGGGGTTATGGGGGGTAAATAGGGGGAAAAAAATCTAAGTTTTATGGTAGTGATTGTAGAACATTAAAAACGAATAAAATGAATATAAAAAAAAGATACTGGAGTGAGTTGACATTTCCTTCTCCAGTTCATTTTTATAGATGAGGAACTGGAAGGAAACAGGGTCAAATGACTTCCTAGGGTCACATAGCTAGTAAGTGTCTTAAGATCAGATTTGAAAGCAAGAAGATGAGTCTTCCTGACTTTAGACCTGGAACTCTATCCTTTGCACCACCTAGCCTTCCCTATCCTCACTTTACAGATGAACAAACTGAGTCTGAGAGAGATTAAGTGGCTTTCTCAGGGCCACACAGCTAACACATATCTGCGTCAGGGTTTGAACTCCTGTCTTCCTGACTCCAGATGCAATGCTACAACCACACCACCTTCTAGCCACTATTACTACATAAGGGAACTAGGTTGGATTTCCTGCTTGTTCTTGGGAGCAAGCTGCTTGTATGTCCCTCTAAATAAGAAACTGGAAGCTCTTCCTTATACTTCCTTCCCCACTTCTCCATTTTCATTCCTCCCCTTATCCCTGAGGCAGAAGTTCCATCTTGCCATTGGTTCTACACTTCCCCCAATTCTATCTATCCTTCAGGACCAAAGTCAAGTACTACCTCTTCCTGGAAGCCTTTTCTGTGTGGCAAGGTTTAGATTGGAGCACACTCCTTGAAGAATGCATGGAGCTGAGCTGAGCTCCTCTGGTCACGTTCCTGGACACATATCCTTAGCCCTGGAGGACTTTGGAATGATGCAGCAGTGTCTCGGTCTTTGAGAAGGTAGAAAAGAAGGGAGTTGGTCATTGAATTAGAGCACTTTCCTACTAAGAAGACTTTAAAAGAGTGATTGTACTCTTTGGTGCGCTTTCTCTTACTGGCTGCCAATGCAAGGACTCCATGAGGTTCTCTTTCTTTTTTTTTTTATTTTTTTATTTTTATTTTTTTATTTTTTAATGTTTAACAATCACTGCCATACAATTGTGATTTTATCCCCCCCACCTACCCCCCACTCCCCCCTTCCCTCCCCACAACTGCATACAATTCTGTATAGATTCTACATATACTTTCCTATTGGAGGTTCTCTTTCTTGTCCATCTCATGGGGAAGAGGACTTCTTCCCCTTCCCCCTCTTCCAGCTAGGGGAGCTGCTCACACATGGCATTAGAGACATGTGCTGCCTAGAGAAGACTGAGCCTGGACCTTGGGTTCCTGGTTGTCTCTTCTGCGTTGGGTTTATTTCCCTGAGCATAGGTGACCAATTGGCTCATCTCAAATGACACCTATGGTGTCGCTGTCTTGAAACCTTTGAGGTCTATCTCCCATCTCTCCAGAATATTTTCCTGGAGCTTCCTCCAGGCAAGGTTGAGGTTGATTACAATAGGCTCTGGCCCCCTCCCCTACCTCTCCATCAGAGGTTGTGGTTTTCTTCGTTCACTCAAACTTGGGTTGGTGCCACCTAAGCAACAGGGAAGCAAGAAATCCTTTGCTTCCCTTCCAAAGGAGGTAATTAATGAATCACTGCCTATCCCTGCTGGCCCACACTGCCTGCCACTTTGCTCTCCTTCACTGCTCTTTAATTTGGGATTAGCTCCTTCCTATCTCTGCTGAGAATGGGCCACGCTGCAGGAAAGGTCTCTCATATTATATCAGGTCATGGCAGTCAGCCAGCAACCTCCAACCAGCATCTCACGCCATATTTTGCCTTCCTCGTGCTGAGATTCTGTTTGTCTGTTCTTCTCTGGGTTTGGAGTAGATGGTAAATGCTATTGGATAAAGGTGAATCATGGCCAAACATCATTGAGATAGAGATCAAGCAAGCAGAGACCAGAGGTCTCCCTATATTCTGGGAAATGTGGCCTCTCCTTTTGGGTCCCTGACAACACTTCAAGGGATTATAGCCAGACCTCAGTTAACCATTCCAACAATAAGCATTGATCCTATAGGCTAGACAGTCAAAAAGTGAAATAATTTTTTCTCTCAAGGAGCTTACATTCCAAATTCTCAGGACAATCAGCTCAGATTTTCAGGAACTGAAATCCAATTGATTAGAATATTGAATTAATTAAAAAAATCTTCTATCTTAGTTTTATAGGAAGAGTGAAATCCTAAGCTGGTATCAATGCTTTTATTTTACTTTTAAAATTATACTAATTCTACACCTCCTACGTCTCCATCCATAATCTTAGAACAGGGCTCCTTCAGCTTTTTTGGTGTCAAGGGTTCCTTTGGCAGTCTGGTGAAGCCTATAGCCCCAATGCACAAAATAAAATGCATAGGATTACAATAGAAACCAATGATATTGAAATACAATTATCAAATTTTTTTTTAAAAAAGTCCACAGATCCCAGGTTGAGAACTTGTTCTGACTATGCTTCCAAGAAAAGAAAGTGAGGAGATCAGTACAGGGTTTTCCTCTCATTCACTGTCTGAATCATCTAGAAATGAAAGCCTGGATAAATACTAGTGGCCTAATGATGAATCATCAAAGGAAAGCTAATCTGTTCACTTCCTAAGGCAGGGAAGCAGATGTATGCATTTCAGAAACAGTAGCAACAACAAAGAAGAGGGGAAAAACCAAAGCGTTTTCTTGTCTCATCTTACTTTTCCCCATACGTTTGAGTAAACACAAATTGTGTCCTTTCAGAATACACCCCAAGGACAATTGGTACACCTGGATGTCATTCAAGGTGTCAGAGAAGTAGAAGAGGCTTGGTCTAGGACCACATGAAAAGTAGATATTGAAAATCTCAGATTCCCAGAGAGAAGGATCATACGTTTGGAGCTAGAAAAGATCACCAAAGTCAACTAGTCCAAAGTCTTCATTTTACACATTAGGAAACTGAAGTCAAGATTAGTGAAATGACTTGTTCACCATCTTGGGCAGAAGACAGTGGAGAAAGGTTTCAAACCTCAGTCCTCTGAGTCCAGAACTAGCATTCTTTCCAATGTGCCTTGCTGGTTTTCAAAAGCACCAGTCCAGGCTCTTCCCCTGTATCACCCTGAACAAATTCCTTAAAACTCTCTAAGCCTCCATATCTGTGTCTGTAAAATAGGAATATAATAATTAACTTATTCCTATTGGTTTGTGAAGATCAAACAAGTATGAGAAAACATCTGAAAAACTATAAAAGGTTATGGAAATGTAAAGTATTATTATTTATGAATAAATGGAGTAAGGTGGAGTACTTGAATAGTAAGAGAAATTTTGAGACATGATAGTAATATTGGGACAGCAAAGCAATGGAAAGGAGCAATAGACTGGCAAACCAGGAGATCTGTATTCCAATCCTTCCCCTGCCATTCCTAGCTGGGAGATCTTTGGTAGGATATTTCCTCACCTATAAAATGAGAGCTCAAAGATGTTAGTTTTTTTTCTATGTATCCTATCTAAAATTTGAGGAACAGTAACAATGAGGTTGAAAAAGGGAGGTTTGAATAAGAGGAAGGGGAAGATTTCTCACCCCTCCAACCCAAATTCCAATTCAGACACCTGTCCTATGGCCCAATCTGTCAGGTCCTTGCTCCAGTCTAGGGCACCAATAAACTAACACCATGCTATTTTTGTCACTGGAAATTAACATTATCCCTTTCAAGATTCAGATTGGTTTAACTGTGTAGAAATAGAAAAGGAGCCTAGTATCTTATTTTTAAAGTGATGTGGTTGCATAGTGTTGTACTATTGTTGTTATTCTAATTATTTTCTTTATAGATATGAATTAGTGTTATTAGCTTAGATACGGACCAGGAGATTTATGTTTTTTGCTTCCTTGGGCACCTTTAGGGGAATGACCATATTATTATACTAATTTTCCTTGGGTTGGTCTGTGGAACTGTCTTGGATTGGATGCCAAGTGGAGGAGTCAGTGAATAAGACATTAACACTCATTAATTAGATCTAGGATGCATAGACTGCAAGAGTCAGACTTCACATTCTTTGCCTTTCTAGGTCTATGAGTGTTCGGGTGGCCAGACAACTAGATTGGGAGTGGAGAAAGCTAGGGATTCCAGTTTTAACTCTTTTCCTCAATAGTTGTGTGACCTTCAGTAAATCACTTCATTTTTCTGGGTTTCATTTTCATCATATGCATAATGAGAAACTGTGGTTTCATCCTCTTTAAATTCCTGTTCATCACACTATCATTTTGTGATTCCAAGGCAGATCTACCTGCCCCTTTTGAACTGATATCATTGAGACAAAGGTGGGAGATGGAGTTCATCTGTCTGTTATCTATTAAGGAAAGGGCTGGCTGGGAAAAGTGAAAATAAGATCTGTCAATCAACCAATGTTTTCTGAGGAACTATATTTTGGGGCAAGTGTGATAAATATCTAGTATAAGACATTGCCACTGCCTTCACAGAGTTTATCATGCAATCAGAGGTATATTTGGATAAATCCCTGATTTCTTTACCATGGGTACTTTTTCCACTGATATGTGTCACAACTCCTCTGGGCCTTCCCATCTTGCATATTCTTATCTTTGTCTTTCCATAGATCCCCATAGTGACCCACTAGACATGCTAAAGGTCTTCTTCTCATACTTTGAATACCTATATTGTCCCTGTCTCAATACATGACTAAGCCAATTCGTCTTCCTTGTCATTCATGTTCTAAAATGTCTTTTCTGACATTTACACAAGTCATCACAGTTAATGCATTTCAGTCTACCCATGCCTATCAAGTATATTTCCATCGTTCTTTGAATTATTTACAGTATTTATTCTTCCAAGATTAAGGCAGCTTCTCCTTCTCCTCGTCCTCCTCCTCCTTCTTCAAAATATAGCCTTATAGTATTACTAAAATATTGGACTTTTGAAACAGTTTAGGATCATAGAAGTCTATGACCATAGAAAGAACTGCAAGATTTCCCAAATGTATTCTAGCTAGATTTCCTCCCACTCAGTTATAGACCTGACTCTTTGCCCATACGGTTATAGATAGATAGATACATACCCATATATGTATAGATATGTGTATACACATTTTTCTTTTCCTTCCTTTCTCTCCCTCTGTCTCTCTTCTTTCTTTCTCTTCCTTCCTTCTTTTCTTTTTCTCTCCTTTCTTCCCTGTCTTCCTCCTTCCCTTCCTTCTTCTCTTCCTCCCTCTTTCTTCCTTCTTTCCTTCCTCCCTCCCTTCTTCCCTCCTTTCCTTCCTTTCTCTTTCTTCATTGGTATAGGGAACTCCCAGAGAGGAAACTCTCTGTAATGATATAGATTGATAATTGTTCTGCAACTTACGATATTAGATATTAATATGTACAGATTTTATATATGTACATGTATATGCACATACACACACATACATACACACATATTACAATATATACTATATTATTATAGTATAGACTGAAGGCACTGAGCAACACGGCAGATAGAGTTGGCCTCAGTGTCAGGAATATCAGGGTTCAAATTGCTCCTTTGGCATATTCTGGCTGTACAAAAGAGATTGCTCTAACCATTCACACTGCTAAAATAAACGAATATTAGATAAAAACCATATGGTCTAGTACATAAATTCCCAAAGTGGGTACTACTGCCTCCTGGGAGGGCTCTGGAATGATCCATGGGTCAGTAATAGCCTCAGGTGCAATTGTGGGGGCATTGAATAAAAATAAAGTGGGGCGTGGAAGCATAAGGAAAGAAGAGAAGGAAGAAAATTTTGAAAAACTGTTTTTGCATGTTTCATCTCTTGTGTAACAAAACTAAAGTTGTAGTGATTGTGTTATTTTCAAAATAAACACAGAAAATGCAAATTATAACCAATCAGTGGTCAAGTTCACTGACAGGTCTTAACAAGTTAGTGTTGGCAGGTGAGTGTGTCATGCATTGTTGGGAAGTCCAGCAGGCATCAGCAGGAATATGTACAAGTAATGATTTGTTTTTAACATGAGAGCTTACAGTTACATGATGCAATATTGCATTATCCAAATTTCAAGGCAGGAAAACCCCACAAATTTACAGTAAATTGTTAAATTTAAGATGCATCGGGAGAGTTGGAACACTAATTCATTGTTGGTGGAGCTGTGAGCTCATCCAACCATTCTGGAGAGCAATTTGGAACTATGCCCAAATGGCTGCAAAAATGTGCATACCCTTTGACCCAGCAATATTGCTACTAGGACTGTATCCCCAAGAGATCATAAAAATGGGAAAGGGTCCCACATGTACAAAAATATTTATAGCAGCTCTCTCTGTGGTGGCCAAAAACTGGAAATCAAGGGGATGTCCATCAATTGGGGAATGGCTGAATAAATTATGGTATATGAATGTAATGGAATACTATTGTGCCATAAGAAATGATGAACAAGAAGACTTCAGGGAGGCCTGGAAGGACTTATATGATATGATACTGAGTGAAAGGAGCAGAACCAGGAGACCTTTGTGCATAGCAACGACCGTAGTGTGTGAGAGTTTTTTCTGGTAGACTTGGAACTTCGTAATAACGCAAGAACTTAAAGTGGTTTTCTAGGGCAAAATGCCTTCCACATTCAGAGAAAGAATTATGGAATTCATTCTCAGAATGTAGCAGATCATGTTTGTGTGTGTATGTATTATGTTTTGATTTGTTATATGATTTCTTCCATTTATTTTAGTTTGTCTACATAGCATGACTATAGTGAAAACATATTCAATAGGAAAGTATATGTAGATCCTATATAGAATTGTATGCAGTCTTGAGGAGGGAGGGAGGTGGTGATGGGGTAGGTGTGTGGGGGGATAAAAATCTAAGTTTTATGGCAGTGATTGTAGAATATGAAAAAAATAAATAAAATAAAAAAATTTAAGATGCATCTTTTAAAAAAAATTTACAATTTTTTGAAATGATGCAAATTAAACAAGATATTAAAGGTTACAGAAAGTAGATTTCCACAGGGGTTTTGAGTAATTTTTTTGAAAAGAGGGTGGTAGGTCAAATAATTTTGGGAGCCTCTGGTCTAGCGTGTTTGGTCTAGACTTAAGTCAAAGGATAGATAGCAGAGAGGACCTAGGAATATGGATTGGATCTGTGATTTTATTGACATAGGGAGTTCCTGGGTGAGAAAACTTCCCCTCTCAATATGTCAGGAGGCCTGTCCTCAGATTCAGCCTCTGACACATCCTGGGCAGGCCATTTCACTTCTCAGTGCCTAGAAAACTCTCTAAGACTCCAAGTTGCACAAGAGGGGCCACCTACATTGGGAGTGGGAGTTTCCTCCTTCCAGAATTCCCAAACCCAGTTCAATTTCCATGTACATATCTCTATATGTGTGTATAGCTACTAATTTGAGCCTAGACTAGACAAAGTAAATTTTTTAGACAATACCAATTGCGTTTGCTGTCTGAATGGCCAGATTAATCTCTTTTTGTAAAACTGCAGATTTCATGGAGGAGGCTTTGTAGCAGCATTCCTGGTCTCTGTGCAATTGGCACAGTATTACTTGCAAATAAAAGCAGTTAAAGAAGCTGTCATCAATAGGGAAATGTTCTTTTGTTTGTGTTGTACGCAAGATCTTTTTCCTTGCATTGGCCAATACCTTGGAGGAGCACGTCTCCCTGTTTTACCCATTGTTCCATGTCGGCAGATCTTTGAACAAAGTTATCTCCAGTGCTGCATCAGTCATTAACTATTATATGATTTTAATTCATGAATCAATCATGCATGAAATCTTGTTTGAGGTTATCCTTCAAGGTTGCATTTTGTTCTGCTGAGTTAATTTTTAAAAACACATACACAAAATACATAATGTTATTTCATATTCTAGGCACCTTTCAGTTCGTTGCATGACTGTAAAGAGGTGCTCTAGAAAGTCATTTTATGAAGGCATGCTTGTTCTTTGTAAAGGATGGCCTTGATGCGTGCATAGATTATTCTCATAAGGATTTTATAGAGATGAGATAGTAGGCATATGGGCTGGTAATTGCTGATGCCTTCTCAGTTGTCTTGTTGATTTGTTTGTTTTGTTAAATCACTGTCCATAAACTTTTCCATTCTCCTGGAATGTCCCTTTCTTTGAGATATCTTGAAAATTGATCCTGCAGTGGCTTTAAAATTGTGCAGCCTGAAGCATGATTTTTTTCCTCTATTCGTCTCACATGTAGGTTAAAAGAATAAACTTAGCAAACACAATATGGCAGAGTTGGATCTAGAGAGCAGTTCTTCAGAAAAAGTATCAGAGAGTCTTAAGAGAACAACCTCAAAAGTAGTCAATGGTGTGATGAGGCAACCAAGAAGGCTAAGTAAGGGCAGTCTTAGACTGCCTGAAGAGAAGCTTAGAATTCCAAAATAAATAATAAGACATAAAAGGGACATGAAAACTCCTTTCAGCTATTTGGAGGGTTGTTATGTAGAAGACGGTACTTGTTAGCAGAGGACAGAACTAAAGAGCAACTAAGAACAGGAGAAATTACAAAGAAGGAAATTTAGATTTGATGTAAGAAGACACTTCTTAACAATTAAAGTGACTGAAAAGTGGAACAGGATGCTTCTGGAGGTAGGGTGCTCTTCTTCTCTAGAGGTTTTTGGGAAAAAGCTGGATGATCTTTTGTTGAGTATGTTGTAGAGCTAACTTCACTATGGATTGGATAAGAAGACTTCCAAGATCTCTTCTAACTCCCAGATCCTGGGACTCTTAAACATCATGTGCAAGTTCTATCTTGGGTTCTGAGGTAGGTGGTAGAGTCTAAATGTGGTTATTCTATCTGGTACTGATGAAAATAGGCCATCATTAAAAGCACCAGCAGATCTGTTCCATTTTGTATTGGTTTGTTCTCCTTCAGGTTTCATGTACACTTCCCCTCCCCACCCCCCTTTTGGAAATGATCTTGCCTTACTGCATCTTTTGCAAAGCTCTCTATAGGCTAATTTTCTTTTCAAATGTTTGGGACTATTTTTTGAGGTGATATTTTGTAGAACTTTCACTAGCCTACTCCATTATACTTTGAAAATGAGCTCCTCCTCTAAACTGGTGTTGTTTTTGGCTGCCATATCTCTCTATTTGGCAAAGAGATCTAGAATTTGAGGACAAGGCCATTTTCTGGGATGTTTTAGGCTTTTCATAGTTGTGACTATTTTTTACCACTTTAGAGAAATTGTGATAGAATCAATATTTTATCCACTTCCCACGTTTTTAGTCAATACTTGTTCAAACAAATCAAATCGAAGCATCTTTTCATCTGTTGTTTGTTTTTCTTGTTTAATGTCGATCTTTTTGTTTAATTTGGTGTTGATTTTGACCTTTGCTCTAACCAGTCAATGAACTACCTGCAGGTAGTTGCTGATTTTGAACTGGTTACTACATGTGTAGTAACAGTGATTTCCTGTCCATAAAGATGGAGTCAATTTTACCATTTATGATATTTTCCAGGATTTAGCATGTCCAATAGCTACTGACTCTTTTTATTGAGAAAGGCACAAATGACATGCCAATTTGGGGTTTCTAGGTAGTCTACAAGCCTTTAGCCTCTTTCATTTCTTGATTCCGGTGCAGATTTTGTCACTCTCTTAGGGAGACACTTTTGTACTGTCATTGAGTATTCAAGACCTTTGTTAAAGTCTAATTTGAAGAATCCTGTTAAGTTCTTAGAGTTTCATCTTATTGCAAGGATGTTAGTGCCTCAGTTAATGTTAATTTTACAAAAATTTGTTTTTTTATTCTCATCTTGGAAATTCAAGATGAGATGCCCAAGTGTTCTATGAAATTATAAAATTTGATGCAATTGATTAAGCACCAAACATATAGAATGTTTATCCTATCATGTCTTATCTTATAAGTGTGCCTTATCATAGAGGATGGTAAAACTTCTAGATAAGACATACTCCCTGCTGTAAAAGGGCTTAGAGTGTAGTTTGGAGATTATACAGATACACAGAGAATCATAATATATGATGCTATTTGGGTAATACATTTGAGACATGAAAAACTAAGCACTATGTGAGGTCCAAAGGGGTCTAGGTAAATCATCCTAACAGGAAAGATTGAGGAAGTTTTCATGGAGGTTCATAAGATCATATATTTAAAAAAGTATGGGATCTATAGACCATCAAATCCAATGCCCTTATTGACAGATGAAGAAACCAAGTCAATCAGTCAAGTAACATTTTAAAAATTAAATTTTATTTTGTTGTCATAATTTTATTTTATTTTCACCAACTAATGTTTATTAAGTACCTACTGTGTGTCAGGCATTGTGCCAAGTACTAGGGTTGCAAAGAGAGACAAAAGATAATCCCTGCTTTCAAGGAGCTCATAGTCTAATGGAAGAAACAACAAGCAAGTCAATAAGATATAGTACAAACAAGATACGGTCAGGATAAAATGTGACTAGTCTTAGGAGAGATGGCACTAATATTGAGAGGAGTGGGTAAGGTCTACTGCAGAAGGTGAGACTTTAGCCAACACTGGAAGGAAGCCAGGGAAGGTAACAAGCAGAAATGAGGATGGAAGGCTTAAAAGGCATGGGAGACAGCCAGTAAAAATACTCAGAGTGGGAGATAGAGTGTCTTTTGTGAGGAATGGCAAAGAGGCTGGCGTCACTGGATTGCAGAATAGGTGAAGAGAGTACTGCATGAGGAGATTGGAAAAGTAGGAATGCGGCAGGTGATGAAGAATTTTAAAAAGTCAAATGATATTTTAGATTTCATCTTAGAGGCAGTAGGGAGTTCTTGGAGTTTGTGGAAGAGGAGGTAAAATAATCAGACCTGCACTTTAGGAAGCTCAGTTTGACAGATGATGAAAGATGGACTGATGGGAGGAAAGACTTGAGGCAGGCAGACCAACCAGAAAGCCATTGTAATGGTTTAGGCATGAGGTGAGAGGTAGAAGATGGTGGGAGGAAGCCAAGGATAAGGCTTGACAAGGCAAAATCTTTGATAGGATAGGGGACAAGGATGAAGAGAAGAGGATGGCATAGAGTTGTGTTGATTTATCAAGAGAAAAAGATGGAGAAGGGAAGAGAACGTAGCCAGTGCTAGGGTAATGGCTGGGGGAAGAGTTGAATATAAACATTCCACTACCTTTTTCAAAAAGGGTGGGAGCATTTTAGCCGGTCTTTAAAAAATGAGTAAAAATTCGTTGGGCAAAGACAGAGACAACAGACATCCCAGACATAAAGAACAGCTTATGTAGATACGTAGAAGTGGAAAAGTGGAGGGTATGTTCAGGGAACAAAGACTAAGTAATTTAGTTTTATTCTAGAGTCAAGTGGATGGCAGGGCAGAGAATAAGACAGAGCTGAAATGTATTAGGTATCAGGTTGTGCCAGGGAAAAGAATTTTTAGCATTAATTGGGAGACAATAGGGAGCTATAGCATATTTTTGAGCAGAGAATATGACCAGATCTATATAGAAAGATATATCTAACAGTGATATGGAAGGTGAATTGGAGGAGGGATGGAGTAAAATTAGGAATAAGTGTTGGGAAGTCATTGCTTTAGTTCAGGTAGGTAGTAATATCAGTGAAGTGAAAAAGAGAGGAGGGGAAAGATGTAAAGGATATTGCAGAGAAAGAATAATCAGGACTTGGTAATTGATTGGATCTGAGAAGAGGAAATGAATGAGAAGGAGAGAGAGAGAGAGAGAGAGAGAGAGAGAGAGAGAGAGAGAGAGAGAGAGAGATCAATATCCTTTCTGTTCTCAAATAGACTAATGGTCTATTGCTTCCATACACTTTCCAGTCTTGTAGAATTAGCCACAGCTTACTTTTTGCTAGGAACCTGCAAGAACTCAGGGTCACTCTCACCACAAAATGAAGCATTGGAGCAAGATGGGAATGGAGAAGAATTAAGTCCTGATGTGATAAGACATCTTAACAATATAAAATCATATACAACCAGTTCTATATTTATTTAAAAAAAAACCAAGTACAATAAAGTCAGAGGAGTGAAAGATTGTCTTGGGCTGGAAGGTTAAAGAAGACTTCATAGTAAAAATTTGACATGAGCTGGGACTTGAAGAAAGAGGAAAGGGACCCCTGTGTGTGTGTGTGTGTGTGTGTGTGTGTGTCTGTGTCTGTATATGTATATATACATGTATACATATATACACACATAAATATGTATGTATGTGTATGTGTATATATGCACAAAATATTGACAGTGGTTCTTTTTGTGATGGCAGAGAACTAGAAACTAATGGGATAACCATCCATTAGGGAATCAAATTGTGGTGTATGAATGCAATACAATCCTATTGTACTGAAAGATATGATTAATGTGATAATTTTTGAGAAATCTAAGAAGCTTTGTATGAACTGAACAGAGCAGAATCAGAACAACCATTTATACAGCAGAAATAACATTAAAAAGACAAACAACTTTGAAAGACTTAAGGACTCTGATCAGCATAATGACCAACCTCAATTCCAGAGGGTTTATGAAGAAATGTATTATCCACCTCTTGAGAGAGAGAGAGAGAGAGAGAGAGAGAGAGAGAGAGAGAGAGAGAGAGATGATGATGGACTTGGGTACAACTGGAACATATATTTTTTGGATATTACTGCAGTGGGAATTTTTTTTGCTTGACTATGTGTATGTGATAGCAATCAAATTAGAATTTTTGCTATTTTTGTTTTGCTAAAAGTGCTTCTGATTGAATAATGTGATTAAAGAAGATCTTTCCCATCCATTGATGCATTTGCCCATTGTGGGAAGCTTGATTAGGGGGGTTGTTTTGTAGGAGGGTCCCAAGTACCCTTTGTTTTTGCTATTGAGGCACTGGGTCAGAGGATCATGCCCTCTGGCTCTAAAAAGTGTATAAATACTCTGAGGGTGAGGTTTTACTCTAGGGCTTAGTTTTTGTAAGAAATTTCAGTGCCAGATGAGGGCTTTAAGAAACCCCTTGGCTTTGAAAACTCAGATGTCAGTGCTTCCCTCTGGTAACTATGGCCAGATAGTTGGGGTCCAACTGTCTGCTGAATTCAGGTAGAGGAAGCCCTGTCTATTGATCTTTGATTTCTCTGTATTTTCTTTGAAGTTCAGGGTGCTGATCCCCCCTTAACTATGTGAATGATATATGTACTTCGTTAAAGGAAGGATACATGTGCTTGATTAAAGTGATTGTTAACCTCTAGAAAGTTGTTTTCCTTTTATGAATGCAGATTTAAGAACCTGTGGTAGCAGCCCCACCCTGTGTATGTTGAGGTGCTTAGTGTTACAGCATGTTCGTCCCAAAGTTTTGTTTTTCTTTCTCTTTCAATGGAAGAAGGGAAGGTGGGGTGAAAAATAGTGAATTTTTGCTAAATGGAAAGAAAAAGCTTAAAAAATAAAAAAAGGATTTGTCTCGGCAGAGAGCATGAGATGAATGTTTTAGGGAAAACCAGGCAACACCTAGAGAAAGGCCTTGAGGAGAGGATGCTTATGACCTGTTTTGAGAGACTGTGAGCAGATTAAATGGTTCTTACTATGAAGTAATTGGAAGTAGGGCTAGAAATAGCAGGGGAAACACTTAGGTTCTTCAAAGCATACATTGTTAAAGGACTTGGGCAGCATCTATTTACAAGGAAAGTATTATTGTTCTGCTGAACCATAACTAGTTGAAGTAGCATCTGGGGCCAATTCAGTTGAGGGAGAGGACACAGGGTCACACTGAAGTGTTCTTTCCTTGGGAGGGGAGATTGATCCCTCTGAGTCCCTAGGATATAGCAGCTCACAATCCCTGCAACTTTTAGGAGCATATAATTAGCGAGGTAAGAAGATGTGGAAGGGAGGCTCCTAGTGAGGAAACAGTCACCTCCTTCTTCCCTTGTCTTGCCTTCACGCAAAGCTCCAGATTAGTTCTAACACATTTTCTCCATTAGAGTTGAAGCACCCTCAGGGCCAGGACACTTTTTCTTTTTATCCCCTATTCTTAGCACAATGCCTGGAATGTAATAAGTACTTAATAAATCCTTGTTGATTGATTGATGGCTTAATTACATATTCATCTTAGTAGCTATTTAAGATATATCCAGCTATTTGGTAATGCCTTGTTAGTGGTTAGGATATGGTAATGTAGGTATTGATAGATTTAGCTTTCTGATATTTAACATTTTATTCATTATACCACTTAGCTGGGGGACAATGCAGCCAAAAAATGCATTCACTCTTAGCTATCAAATTCCATTCAGTTCAATGCAACATTTATTAAAAGATCCACTATGCACAAGACTTGGAGCTTGGGATACAGAGATGAAAACCAGCACAGTCCCAGACTCAAGGAACTGGGGCTCTGTAAGTATTTAATCTTCCAGCACCTGAAGACAGCTATCATTTCCCACTTAAAGTCTTCTTTAGGTGGGATATGCTCAGTTTCTCCAAGTAATCCTCATGTCATGCATTCAAGGCTGTACACCATCCTAGCTGTTTTTCTGTGGATTTTCTGTATAATAACCTTTTGAAAATGTGGTACCCAGAACTGAACTCTATATTGCAAATAGGTTGAGTAGGTCAAAGTACAGTGGCACAAATACTTCATCATTACCAGATATTCTGCCTTTGTTATTATAATCCAAGACCACATTGGCTTTATTATGTAAAGACAGAATTGATGTTCATGTACAGAGCTGTGGAGACTGCTGATTTCAAACCCAGTGCCCTAGCACTGAGCCACATAGACTCTGGATTATTTTATCAGAGAGCACGGGAGTTAGCATGTGTTTCTCAGGTTATTCACACTGTGCTTACATACAACCAAGCTGCTCCTAATGCCCTAAACTTCAGTTCCTTATTTGTACAAATTTAGAGGAGAAACCAAACACCTGTATTCTTGTCTCCTTTGTGTTAGTTTCCTTCCATATATTTATGTGGTAGATACAGCATATGATACACTTGAACAACCTTCTGAATTGGAGGGAGGAGTTTGCAGGAAGGGTAAGTCTTACCCAGTTTCCCTGGATGGAAACTCAAATGCTCAAAGGTTCAAAGAACCTTCCTTGTACTCCCAGCTACGTGGGAAAACTTGGAAACAGCGACATGCTCTAGGCGACTTGGTGTAATGAGGTATGTAAGAGTAAGGCCAACACCCACCCTAGCTGTCAGAATTCACACAGAAGGAAATGAAGAAATGTGCAGAGAGAGGAAAGACTATGTGTATCAAGTGGAGAATGTGCTAAGACTAAGAGCTTACCTTTATTTAGGGGGAAAGGACTGATTCTGGGTTCAGAGGAATGGAATCCAGGGCACAAGGCTTTGGAATACATTTGTGAGTCTCTCTCTCTTTCATGTGACTTGTATTCTCTCTTTCCCCCTCAAATTAAGTTTTATTATTCTTTTCTAATTGACATGCATTTCTTTTCTCTCCCTCTGCTTGCTAGCTCCTCCCCATTGAATGAAAATGAAAGAAAAAAAATAAAATCCTCCTAATCAACGTACATGGCCACATGAAATAAATTCCCACATTGACCATATTCGATAACATATACCTCATTCTGTATCTTTAGTCTGTTATCTCTCTGGGAGAAGATGGGTGGCACACTTCATCTTCAGTCCATCCTAGTTTATCATTGTGCTAATTGGAGTTATTAAATCTTTCAATGCTGTGATTCTTTTAATGTCATTATGTAAATGATTCTCCTACTTGTGTTCACTTTACTCTGCATCAGCTTAAAGAACTCCTCCCAGTTCCCTCTCAAATTGTCCATTTCATTCTTTCTTACTGCACAATGATATTTCATTACCTTCACGTAACATGATTTGTTTAGCTGGACACTCCTTCAGTTTCTAGTTTGGGGCTATTATGAATGGAGCTGCTATAAATATATTTGTACAAACGGGTCCTTTTCTTCTTTCTTTGTGATTTCTGTTCTCTAGTAATTAAAACTCACTGGAGTGGCCATCATTCTTAGGAATGTAAGACAGAAATCGACAAAGGCCACCACTCTATATTTTCATGCCTGATGTCCATTAGGTCAAGTGATTTTTCATGACAGCAATCATAAATAAAACAGGTGATTTTAACTTTGGGATGGGGCATGATTTGAAAACTAGATCTTAAAAAACAATTAATAAGTAAATGTTAAAGAATAAAAGTTCATTGAGGTAACAGCAATAGAAAATGTTTCTCTTGCATCAAAGCGGTGCTTGGAAACCATTGAGAGGTACTGCATTTTTTCAAGTTTCTGATCCTGGGCAGTGAATAACACAGTACTAAAAATGACATATAGCTATTTAAAAAGAGACTCAATGAGATGCTGGAGTGGTATTCTGCAGGAGAGGACCTGGGCTTTGTGATTGAAAGAGTTCTGGTGGTTGACTGTTTTCTGCTGTGATTTGCCTTCTTTGATTTCATCAAGGTAGAGTTCCCAATTGCCACCTCTCAGGCTGGGAGAGGCTGTTGGATCATTTATGACTATGATATGGCTCCAGCAGAGTCAGATTTAGTGTGGAGATAAGGCTGGCCCACCGGATCAGGGTCACTTCCTCTTACACAGTGAAGGCTGGAGCATAAATGTGTCAGACACCTGTACTACAGACTACAAGGAACTGAAGGAGCTAACCGACTACTGTGGCTGAAATCAGCCCCAAAGTGAATGGGGGCAGGGGAATAGAGAGTCAGAATTAGGAGATCATCTCATTTAATCCCTCATCTGATTGAAGAGGTCCCTGAAGACCAGAGTGGAACAAAATCAGACATCAGTTGTTGTTTATACAGCACACTTTAGTATGTGAATCCCACTTAATGTTTGTTTATAGCCGTCTTTGCATTTGCCCCTATTTTAAAAATTATTTTTCCCAATGGGATTATAACAACCTTGAGGGTAGGTTCTAAGAAGTATGTATATGTGTGCATTTACACATATACAAATACACACACATACACAGGATCATAGGAGCCCACAGCTTTGGAAGCAGGAAGACTTGAGTTCAAGTCTGCCTCTGACTTGTACTAGCTGTGTGAGAGTGTTAAGTCACTAAATTTCTCAGTGTCCTAGTCAATATCAAGTTATACATGATTTATGGGTCCTACACTGGTGAAAGGAGTTTCCCCACTGAGAGTTAACTAAATAATGAAATATCAGGTATAGATCTGGCAAAAAAAAAAAAAAGTCTGTGTGTATGTATGTATATCACATGCAAATAACATTCAAACATCTCTTTTTATTCCCTTTAGTATGATTTAGTTGTGGGTATATAATATTCATTCATTTATATTATTAATATTTTTTTGAATGCCTACTGTATGCAAGGCCTTGTGCTAGGATCTGAGGCAGAATATAAAGAAGTATCAGGGCTCTGTTCTCAAGGATTTTAGAGTCTGGTAGGGGAGGTAAATCCCACACTACAAAAATTTAAATAATGGTAATACTTTACATTTCTATAATAGTTTCTAGCTTCCCAAGTGTTTCCTCATGTAATGTCTCATTGCATTTGGTCCTCCCAGCATGCCTAGGAGGTTAATGGGGTAGCTATCATTGGCCCCATTGTGTAACTGCAGAAACACAGGTCCGGAAAGTTGAAGTGATCTGTATGAGGTCGCATGACTAGTGCCTGGTAGTGGGGTCTAGCATCCAAATCTTTTTGATTCTAGGCTAGCATTCTTTCCCCTATTACATCCCATGACTGCCTTGGCAAATAATACAGATCAATGACTCAACTGATGTTATAAGGCATGATATAATTAATTTCCTAATTCATTTATTTATTCATTCAATAAATATTAATTAGGTTTCTACAATGCCCAAGGAACTGTTTGAGGATCTGTTTCTGAGGATGCCAGGATGAATAAGAAGAAACACTGGCCCATTCAGCAGAGGAGAGCAGGCATGTCTCTGTATAACTATGGGGTACTACAAGAAAAGTATTACAGTGAATGGTACAAAATACTGAGTTAAATCAGAGGGGGCATAGACTACTTCAGGTTAAGGTGTTGGAGGGCCAGGAAAGCCTTCGTGGGGTGGTTGGCATTTGAACTGGTCTCTATTGGATGGGTCAGATTTCAATAAGCACAGATGTGGAAAAGGCCTCCCAGCTAGAGTAGGGGAAGAGTATGGTCTGCTCAGAGGACAGCAACTAGTTTAACTAGAGGAATGGGTAAATGAAGGGAAATAATAGGAGATGAAGAAAAGGCCTTGAGTGCCAAACTAAGGCATTCAGACTTCATTAAATAGGGAATGGGCAGCCATTAAAAGATTTTTAATGGGAATCAGATATTCAAAGATGAGGCAGCAACAAAGCTGACTTTGTTGTGGTTCATTTGTTTTCCTGCGTCCAGCTCTTTGTGACCTCATAGACCATACTACCTGTGGAGTTTTTATGCAAAGATATTGGAATGTGTTGCCATTTCCCTCTCCAGTGAGCCCTGAACATGGAGTCACAAAACCTGAGTGTGAGTTCTGACTCTATCACTTACAAACTGTTCCTAGGTGGCGTTGAGCAAATAACTTCTCTGAGCCTCACTTTTCTTATTTACTTACTCAGGGGCTTAGAATAGATGATTTTCAAGGCCTCTTCTAGTTCTAAATCAATAATTCCAGTTTAGATGTCTATGATTTTAGGTTTTGGCATTCACCTATCCCAATTCCCTCATGTGCAGGTGAGGAAACTGAGGACTAGAGAGATATATCCCAGGTCACCCAGATAACAAGTAGCAGAGTCAGGATTTGAACCCATATTCCAACTCCAAATCCAGAGTTCTTTCCACCCCCACTCCACTCTCTCTGTGATCAAAACAGTGCTTTAGGAGGATTAATGTGGGCCCTCAGTTAAATACTTGATTGATTGCTTGAACATATGGGCACAGAGAGGCAGGCACACACAAATACTCATACTGTAGTAAGAATGTTCTGTCATTATGTAAAATCGTATTGCCTTCCCAGTGACTCTTCCTTTTAATTTATTCCTAACTTTCCAAGGAGCAAACTTCCCTGCCTGAATCCTGGGTAAAAAAGGGACCCGAGGCATGTTAGCCTGAAACTACAACAGCTGTTTTTCTCTTGGGAGTGGAGGAAAATATCCTTACGACAAACCATTTTATCACTGTACAATCCCATTTGTGATAAGAGGAATTCCTTAGGGCTTACTGTGAATTGGGGACATGAACAGCCGTTCTGTGGGCTAAATCAGCTAAAACAGAGCCTTAGTAGATTCTAAGTCACATTAGGCAATTACATTCTTATCTCAGAGAAATAATGCTTCCTGGATTTGCTCTCATTTCTGCTGGTTCAGAGAGGCTAATGCCCGATTAAGATGTTTTGGTCCTTCCGTACGATAAACCTATGTACTGGATTGGATTGACCACATTCTGCACATGGAAAATTACTTTACAATTGAGATAAACTGTTGCATTTCCTTGAACCCAAAGGGCAAACCCTCCCAAATGGCTCCTGGAATCTGGAAAGCACAAATGTCTCATGTGAGAGTTTGATAACGGGTTGAATTAGCCACATTAATTTGGGTACAACCAATCAAACATTTCCCCTTGTTCCTTCATGTAGAATATCATACAGCGAAGAAAGACCTTGATTGGCGATTTCAGAGTTCTTCTCAACTCAATGAACACATTTTGGATTGTACCTGTGTTCTTGGCATCACTCCAGGTGTTATGGGGACATATTTAAAATGACAAGTGTGACAATTGTGGCTGTCACTTATAAAGGACTTTTGATGTCTGCAAAGGATTTTATATCCTCTTATTCATTGAACCTCACAGTGGTATTGTGAGGCACATGTGATGGATATTGTTTTCATTTTACAAATGAGGAAACTAAGGCTAAGAGATTTGTTTACTCATGGTCCTGTAATTAATAACTGATGAAATCAGGAGTTGAACCCAGGTCTTCCTTATTCCAAACTTAATGCTTCTTCTATTCTAGAAAGAAAAAAGGCATTGGACTGTTGAGATATATGTCCTAGTCCCAACTCACTGGCAATGTGACCTTAGACAAGTCACTTCTGAGTCTTGGTTTACCTGTCTATGAAATGAAAGGGGTTAGACTAAAGGAGCTCAAGAGATTTCTTTAAGATCAAACACACAATGCTTTGAATCTATATGCTAGATCAAGAGAACACAGATAGGAAACTATGGTGGCTTATTGAAAGAAGAGATCACTATGGACTGGGGAAGTCAATGAAAGCTTTGTGGAAGAAAAACAAACTAATCTTGGTTTTGATAGAAAGAATCTCAAATGGAAAAAGAAAAGGGATAATATTCCAGGTATAGGAAACTACATCAGCAAGAGTTTAGAGAAGGAAAGTTTTAGTCATGTTTAAGGAGCAGCAAAGAGACTGAATTGACAAGGACAAGTCATTTGTACATTTCAATCCAATTAAATAACAAAATTTTGTGCTAAGTTTGGGTTGGTGGTATATAAAAGTAGATAATAAAATTAAAATTAAATACAATTAGATAAAAATTTAATAAATCAGATAACAAATGAAAAGTGCTTTGCATACCTTAAAGTGCTTTATAAATGCTAGCTATAACTATAGGGAAATAATTTCAGCTTTCACAGAAAGACCTCTTCATGATGATAGAGTAAATGGGTGCAGACGGCCAAGCTTTCCTCCACTAAGTGTGGAAGAAGGAACACTAAATGGAGTGACGATCGAGAACTCTAAAGAGAAACTCTTTTTATTTCACCCCAGGTCCACACAAGGAGATTACTAGAAGCCTGAAGGCATTAGGGAAGGTGTCTAGTCAGAAAAGCCCAGCCTGGGAGGAGAATGTACAAAAGCCTTTAAACTCACAGACCAGAGTGATTCAAAGAAAACTGGAGCCTTCAGTGTTTATCTGATAATGTATGCAGGATTGAAATCTGTGGGACTAAGATCTATAATGGGCAATGATCCTCTAGAGATACTTGAAAAAATATCATGTTCACTACCTAGAGAAAGTAGAGCCAGGACCTCAAATAATACAGGTCAAGACCAAACAAGGCTTCACCATTCAGAAGCATGAAAGTCTGGCCCTGACACAAAGTTCCAATTGAAGAATATTGGAAAATGAATGAACAAAGAAAATACTGATCAAGAAATATAGAGCCTGGGATTCCTAAGAAAGAAACCCAGCAGAAGAGAATAGCTTTGAAATATGTACAAGGGATTGGAGGACTTTTGGGAGTCAAGATGGTGGAGGAAAAAAGTAAGTCACTCTGAATCTTTCTTATTGACCTCTCAAAGCCCAGAAAATAGCACCCCAGGAAAATCCCTAGAACAGTTGAGCCAGCAGAAAGATGGGGTGCAGCAGTCTTGTAGCCCAGGAAGGTAGGAGAATTAAGGGGAAAGACCCCTGTTGCTCTGAGGGAGGGGGAGTAGCACAGGACAGGAGACATCCCAACAAGCCAGTGGCAAGCCCCACTTTAGTAAACCAGGGGGAGATGTTGAGGCCCAGGGTGGTGGAGCAGGCAAGTACCAACACCAGGACGCTCTGAGTACCTCAGCACAGGCAGGGCAACTGGAAGACAGCAGGTCAGGAAACTACCATATGGGCTGGTGGGCCTTCATCCTCTAGCAGCCAAACATCCTGGTGCTTCAACACAACTCCAAGAAGCACGGCTCCAAGAGGAACAACTCCAAGAAGCACGGCTCCAAGAGGCACAACTCCAAGAGGCAGAGCTCCAACTGGCAGGCATTGTTCAGCAGCCAGTCCTTCAAGTACTTTAAAGAAACCCAGGTGAGCAGGCATCCTCCAGGGACCAGACTCTCCATCCCCACCTTGAGAGCTCCAGTGTTGCTGACCCCAGCTCAGTAACAGGTAAGCTGCCAGACTCCTATAACCTCCAGCCGCCAGCACCTGAAGTCCCAGCACACGAAGTCAGTGACTAGGTCCCAGACTCCTAGCACAAGAAGCTTAGGTCAGTGCCCCCTGTGCTGCAGGAGAAGAGCTCAATTTTAAAAGCTAGGAAGTAGGCAAATACCATGAGCAAAAAGTAGAAATGGACAATGGCCATAGATTCTTATTGTGGGGACAGGAAAGATCAATGCACAAATTCAGAAGAGGACAACATTGTCAATATACCGACATCAGAAATCTCAAAGGGGAATATGAATTGATCTCAAGCCCAAAAAGCCTTCTTGGAAGAGCTCAAGAAGAATTTTAAAGGTTAAATAAGAGTGGTAGAAGAAAAATTGAGAATAGAAATGAGAGGTATGCAAGAGACAGAGTCAATAGCTTGAAAAATGAAAGGCAAAAATTGACTGTAGAAAAGAAGTCCTAAAAATTCCATTGGCCAAATGGGAGGAAAAAAGTACACTGAAGAAAACAACTCCTTAAGAAGTGGAATTGGCTAAATGGAAAGGGAGGCACAAAAACTCATTGAAGAGAAGAACTTAAAAAGTGAATTGAACCAGATGGAAAAGAAGGTACAAAATCTAAATGAAGAAAACAATTCATTAAAAATTAGAAATGATTCTATGAGATATCAAGAATTGGTCAAACAAAAACAAAAGAATGAAAAAAAGAAGAAAATGTAAAATACCTCGTTGGTAAAAACAACTGACCTGGAAAATAGATCCAGGAGAGACAATTTAAAAATTATTGGTTTACGTGAAAGCCCTGATGAAAAAAAAGAACCTCATAAAAAAAAAAAAAAGAACCTGATTAAAAAAAAAAGATTTCAAGAAATCATCAAGGGAAACTTCCCTGAAGTCCTAGAACCTTGGGGTAAAAGAGTCAACAAAGGAATCCACCAATTACCTCCCAAAAGAGATCCCAGGTGAAAATACCAAGGAATATTGTACTCAAAATTCAAAATTATGTCAAAGAGAAAATACTGCAAGCAGTATTTAAATATCATGGAACCACAGTTGGAATTACACAGGAACTTTCATTTTCTACATTCAAAAATCAAAGGGTGTGGAATATGATATTCCATAAAACAAAAGAGCTTAGATTACAACCCGGTGAAATTGAGCATAATCTTTCAGAGGAAGTGATGGACATTCAATGAAAGAGGGGACTTCCAAACCTTCTTGATGAAAAGATCAGAGCTCAACAGAAAATTTGATCTTCAAATACAAGACTCTAGAGAGGCATAAAAAGGTGAATAGGAAAGAAACAACAATAATGTTATTAATAAGGGCAAACTGTTTACATCCCTGCAAGGGAAGATGACACTTGTAACTCTTGAGAATTGTATTGTTATTAAACCATTTAAAGAGGTATACATACACAGAGGGTGTGGGTATAAGTTGACTTTAATGTGATGATAAAAAATTTAATTAAGTGGTGAAAAGGGATTGTACTAGGAGAAGAGGAAAGGAGATGACAAACAAGGGTAAATTGCATCACATGAAAAGACTCAAAGACCTATTGCAGTAGAGAGAAAGAAGGGAGGGAGATAAGCATGGTTTGAATCTTAATCTCATCAGATTTGGCTCAAAGAGGGAATAACATAATAAGTTAGGTATAGAAATCTAACTTGCCATATAGGAAGTACGAGGGGAAAGGGGAAAGAAAAGGGAGGAGTGAATAGAAGTGAGGGAAGAAGTAGTAAGGGAAAAGGGGAAGGAAAGGAAACGGGCTGAAAGAAGGGAGGGCAGACTGAGGGAGGTGGTAGTCAAAAGCAAAACCCTAGTAAGGAGGAAAAGGAAGAAAGGAGAGAGAAAAGAATAAATGGGGGAAAATAGAATGAATAGAAAGACTCAGATAGTAATCATAACTGTGAATGTGAATTGGATGAACTCTCTCATAAAATGGAAGCTGGTATCAGAGTAGATTGAAAACCACATTCCTACAATATATTGTTTACAAGAAACACATTTGAAGCAGAGGGATACACACAGAGTAAAGGTAGAAGACTGGAGCAGAATATATTATGCTTCAACTGAAGTAAAAAAAAAAAACAGTGGTAGCAATCCTGATCTCAGTCAAAACAAAGGCAAAAATAGATCTAACAAAAAGAGATAAGGAAGGAAAATACATCCTGCTAAATGGTACCATAGACAATGAACTAATATTATTTTTAAACATGTATGCACCAAGTGGCATAGCATCCAGATTCTTAGAGGAAAAATTAAGAGAGTTATAGGAAGAAATAGGCAACAAATCTGTATTAGTAGGTGACCTCAACCTCCTCTCCTCAGAGCTAGATAAACCTAACCACAAAATAAACAAGAAAGAAGTTAAGCATCTGAATATAATTTTAGAAAAGTTAGATATGGTTGATCTCTGGAGAAAACTGAATGAGTATAAAAAGAAATATACTTTTTTCTTGGTGGCACATGGCACCTACACAAAAATTGACCATATATTAGGGCATTAAAAATCTCACAATACAATACAGAAAGGCAGAAATACTAAATGTGTCCTTTTCAGATCATGATGCAATAAAAATTACATGTAATAAAGAGCCATGGAAAGATAGTATAAAAATTAATTGTAAGCTAAATAATCTAATCCTAGAATGAGTGGGTCAAACAACAAATCATAGAAACAATCAATAACTTCATTCAAGAGAATGACAATAACGAGACAACATAACAAAACTTATGGGATACAGAGAAAGAGGTTCTTAGGGGAAGTTTTATATCTCTAAATGCTTACATGAATGAAACAGAGAAAGAAGAGATCAATGAATTGGGCATACAACCAAAAAAGCTAGGAAAGAACAAGTTAAAAATCCCCAATTAAACACTAAATTAGAAATTCTAAAACCCAAAGGATAGATTAATAAAATTGAAAGTAAGAAAACTACTGAACTAATAAATAAAACTAAGACCTGGTGTTATGAAAAAAATCCAATGAAATAGACAAAACTTTGGTTAATTTCATTTAAAAAAGAAAGAAGAAAACCAAATTACCAGCATCAAAAATGAAAAGGATGAATTCATCACCAAAGAAAAGGAAATCAAAACAATAATTAGAAGCTATTTTGCTTAATTCTATGCCAATAAATTTGACAATCTTAGTGAAATGGAAGAATACTTACAAAGACGTAAATTGCCCAGATTAACAGAAGAGGAAATAAAATACTTAAATGACCCCATTTCAGAAAAAGAAATTGAACAAGCCATCAATGAACTCCCTAAGAAAACATCTCCAGAGCCAGATGGATTTACAAGTGGATTCCATCAAACAGTTAAAGAACAATAAATTCCAATACTATATAAACTATTTGAAAAAATAGGAGTCCTGTCAAAGTCTTTTTTTTTTTTTTTAATACAAATATGGTGTTGATACCTAATCTGGGAAGAGCTAAAGCAGAGAGAGAAACTTATAGACCAATTTCCCTAATGAATACAGGTGCAAAGATTTTAAATGAAATATTAGCAAAGAGATTACAGCAACTTATCTCAAGGATAATACACTATAACCAGGTGGGATTTATACCAGGATTGCAGAGCTGGTTTAATAGTAGAAAAATTAAGCATAATTGACCATATAAACAATAAAACTAACAGAAATCATATAGTTATCTCAATAGATACAGAAAAAGCATTTGACAAAATATAGCACTCATTCCTATTAAAAACACTAGAGAGCATAGGAAAAAATGGAATTTTCCTTAAAATGATAGGTAGCATCTATGTGAAACCATCAGCAAGCATTTTATGTAATGTGGATAAGCTAGAAGCACCTCCAATAAGACGGAGGGTGAAACAAGGATGTCCATTAACACCACTGTTATTCAACACTGTTCTTTAGCTTTAGCAATAAGAAAAGAAAAATAAATTGAAGGAATTAGAATAGGCAAAGAAAAAACAAAGCTATCACTCTTTGCAGATGGTATTATGACATACTTAGAGAATCAAGTAAAAAGTTATTTGAAATCATAAATATTTAGGAAAGTTTCAGGATATAAAATGAACCCACATGAATCATCATTATATTTATATATTACTAACAAAGCCCAACAGTGAGAGAGAGAAGGAAAAAATTCATTTAAAGTTACTATAGACATTATAAAATATTTGTGAGTCTATCTGCCAAAACAAACCCAGGAACTATATGAACACAATTACAAAACAAATATAGTCAGATCTAAATAGTTGGAAAAATATCAGTTGCTTATGGGTGGGCAGGGCTAATATAATAAAATGACAAATTTGCTTAAATTAATTTACTTATTTGGTGCCACACCAAAGTACAAAAAAAATTATTTTATAGAGCTAGAAAAAACAGTAATAAAATTCTTCTGGAAGAGCAAAAGGTTTGGAATATTAGGGGAATTAGTGAAAAGAAATGCCTAGCTAGTGGCCTAACTGTCTCAGATCTTACATTGTATTATAAGGCAGCAATCATCAAAACTATATGGTACTGGCTAAGAGGTAGGATGGTGGATCAGTGGAATAGGCTGGATATGCAACACACAATAGTCAATGACTATAGTAATCTTGTAAAATTGATAAGTTTTACAATTGAATTGAAATTTCAATTTCAAAAAATTGAAAAATTGTAAAATTGATGAATCCAAAGACTCCAGCTTCTGGGATAAGAATTAATTATTTAACAAAAATTGCTGGAAAAACTGGAAAATACTATGGAATAAACTAGGCATAGACCAACATCTTATGCCATATACCAAAATAAAGTCCAAATGGATACACAATTTAGATAGAAAGGCTGATACTATAAGCAAGTGGGAGAGTAAGGAATAGTTTCCCTGTCAGATTTATGGAGAATGGAAGTATTTATGACTGAATAAAAAATAGAGAACATTATGAAATGCAAAATGGATAATTTTGATTACATTAAATTGAAAAATTTTTGTACAAAGAAAACCAATGCAACTAAGATTAGGAGGGAAACAGAAAACTGGGAAAGAATTTTTTACAACTAGTATCTCTGAAAAAGGCCTCATTTCTAAAGTATATAGAGAACTGAGCCAAATTTATAAGAATACAAGTCATTCTCCAAATGATAAATGGTCAAAGGATATGAAAAGGCAGTTTTTTAGATGAAGAAATTAAAACTATCTACAGTCACATGAAAAAATGTTTCAAATCACTGTTTTTTAGAGAAATGCAAATTAAAATAACTCTGAGGTACTACATCATACCTATAAGACTAGCTAACATGACAAAACAGGAAAATGATAAATGTTGGAGAAGATGTGGGAAAATTAGAATACTAATGCTTTGTTGGTGGAGTTGTGAACTGATCCAACCATTCTGGAGAGCAATTTGAAACTATGACCAAAGGGCTATAAAACCCTTTGACCCAGCAATACCACTTGTGGGGAAAAGACCCACATATACAAAACTTAATATATAGTAGCTCTTTTTTTGTAGTGGCAAAGAACTGGAAATTGAGGTGATGCCCATTAGCTAGGGAATGACTGAACAAGTTGTGTATATGAATATAATGGAATGATTGTGCTATAAGAAAGGATGAGCAAGTGAACTTCAGAAAAAGCTCTAAAGACTTATATGAATTGATGATGAGTGAAGTGAACAGAACCAGGAGAACATTGTACACAGTAACAGACACATTGTGAGATGACTAATTTTGATAGACTTATCTCTTCTCATCAATGCAAGGATCTAAGATAACTGCAAAAGACTCATGATGGAAATGGTGTCCACATCTAGAAAAAGAACTATGGAGTCTGAATGCAGATCACCATATATTGTTTTTTCTCTCTCTTTTATTTTTGTTTCTTCTTTCTTGTGGTTTCTCCCATTCGTTCTAATTCTTCTTCACAATATGACTAATGTGAAAATAGGTTTAATATGAATGTATGTGTAGAGACTATATAAAATTACATGCTGTATTGGGGTGGGAGAAGGGAGAGAGATGGGTAGAAAATTTGGAAATTAAAATCTTATAGAAGTGAATTTTGAAAACAAAAATAAATAAATAAATTTATAAGAAATTGCATATCTATCTATCTACAAGGAAAGCATCAAACAAAAATACAGCCTTCCTGCAAGGCTTACTAGAATTCCTAGAAGAAATGAAGATTTTTAAAAAGTATTTTATAAGTGAAATAAGAGATCTAAAGGAAAAAATGAGAATAAATAACAGTATAGGGCATACAAAACCTCATCCAAGTAACAGTAATTTAGAAAATTGAATTGAATGAAATAAAAATCAATCATGGGACAACCAAAAAAATCAGAATAAAATGGAAAGACTTGAAGGTTGAAAGAAAAGAAAATGAAAAGTGTAAAATATACATAAACAAAAATAGCTAACCTGAAAAACAGGTCAAGGAGAGATAATTTAAGAATAATCAAGTTACCTGAAAACTGCAACCAAAATTCCAAAAAACCTATATGCCTTATTTCAAGAAGTAATGAATCAAAACTACCTAGCACTAGCACTGCTGAGGGCAGAGCAAAGGGAAAAATGAAAATAGAACACATTAGATATCTCCAGAAAGAAATCCAATCCATAGTTTAAAGCAAAAGAAAATATTTCCCAGCAGCCATAAAGAACGTAAATATCAAGTAACCTCAGTAAGGCTCATATAAGACCTGGAAACTATCACCAAAAAGGAAAGGAGAATTTGGAAAACATTATTCCAAAAGGCAAGAAGAGAAAGGCTTACAGTCAAGAATAATTTATCCAGCAAAATAAGTATAATGCACGTTGGGTGAAAAGAGACATTCTTTAGTACTCAGGATATCCTGATATATACATAGATAACTTATTTGAATAATTCAAAGATACACGTCTTCATTGGTGTGGGTACTTGGACTACTGATACAGATGATAATTCATTACCCTGAATCCAGCCTGGTAATGAATCCTCACTAAATTTGGTTGACCTCCTCCTCAAATAATAACCAAACAATCTGTGGCTGGGCTCATGCTTGGCAGAACTTCCTAGAACTCTGCTATCAATCACATCATTTGAGAACCCAGAGTTGCCTCCATACCAGAGTACAATTTTAGTTGAAAATGCAAATAACTATAACATCCATAAGTATTTTAGAAAAGTTCAAAACACAGTACTATTATGTAGGCTAATAGTAGCAAATGAGTTTGAAAAGGAGTATTGGGACAGACTGTGGATGGTCTTGAATACCAGGCTAAGATGTTTGAACTTCATCTTTGTAAGCAAAAGGGAGCTACTAAAGGTTTTTGAATAAGGGAGTCAGAAAACAAAATTTTTATTTTTGAAATATCAGATGAGCAGGACTGGCTATAGAAAGGAGAGACTAGAAGAGAAATCTTTCTTCATTTTACAAATTTCTCCATTTACCACTATTTTTTTTAAAATCTCTAAATAATATTGGAAAGTTTATCTGAACACATAATTTAAGAAAGGAAATATTTCAAAGTCAGGAAATCCTGTCAATAAGATTCCCTTTGAAATGTTGGCTTTTCTACTTTACTCCTGTGTATCAGCCTAGCTAGAAATTTTGAAAGTCTAAAACAAATTTCTTAGCAATGGACCCCTCACCTTTTGTTAGTTGAAAAATTAAACAAGACTCCAGCTCCTATCTAATATAGAGGCCAATAAGGTCATATTTCCCATGAGAAATAGAAGCAAAGAAGTATCTGAAAGTAACCATCTCATTCATCCTGATTCTTGCTTGGTCTCCATTTCTTTTTACACCTCCTCCCCCTCCCCCCAAGACTAGACACACAGGGAATTAGCCCTTTTCAAATTGAGTCACTGATCTTTAGTAAGAGAGAAATTCTTTTAACAGTAAAAGATTTAGAAGATAATTGTCATGTGATTATAGTCACTGATCTTGATCCTAGAGAAGAGATGAGGAAATGTACCACCTTTCTTTTGCTGGAGAGGAGAGACACTATACATATGGAATGTTGCATATACTTCCAGATGTGATGGCTGTTTTGGTTGATTTTGCTTGGTTGCTTTTTGTTTGTTTGTTTCAAAGAAAGGCTGGGGGTGGGAGGATGGGGAGAGATAGTTATCTGGAAATTACAATGATGCAATAATAGAATGCATCAATAAAACTTTAGGAAGCAAACAAAAGAGGGTGAATGCTATGTGCATAACACTATTAAAGTGAATGCTATGTGGAAATCCAATTTTTGATGAAACTTTAGGAATATCCTTTGTTGAATTAGCTGAATTGCTCTTGCTATTGTGTCTTCAACTGGACCTTTTGGCTTGGATTTCTCAAGTCTTTCAGGGTCTTCTTGGGCAGTTGCTGCACCAATATACCAGATACTTCTTCCTGCCAAACTGCCAGGCACATAAACTAGTGTTATTCTGAGGACCTCCTTTTTCATCAGTATTGACATTATAAATAAGGAGTAGGGCCGTGCTATGATCTCAGGGTACCCAGACAGGAGGACTGGTTACCCTAAATCTCCTCAATCCTATATATCCTATATTTGTTAATAGAGAATAAAATTTCAATCAAGCTTCTAATGTGAATTCCTCTGGGAGAGGAAGCACAAAGCTTTTATGAATGCTGAGATGTCAGCAATTTACTAGCAGGAACTAAGGGCCTATTCTGATAAGGTGGAGACAGGAAGGGGTGTGCCTTGGGTTGCCCTCTTATTTCAAAACCTTAATGGAGACCATTCTATCTAAGAAGCCTTCCCTGGTGGGTCTAGTCAATCAGTATCTATCATAGTAAATTCAGTTCATTCTAGTCTCAATCTTACCCTAAGACCTTGTGAATTTGCATATACCAGTGTATACTTAGGTATCCACAGCCTCATGTCTACCTGTAGATATGTAAATGTGTAAATACCTTGATCAAACTACATTTATTTATGGTCTCCCAGGCAGCAGACTTGAGGAAAGGCTTGTATTTTTCCTCCACATAGTTTAATTCTTCATATCACTGAACACTCTATCAAATTCAGTTGGAGTTCAATAAATATTTGAACCCAGGTCAAATTGATTTCTTTCTTATTTAACATGGTAGAGCACATTGCAGTCTGACCAACTTCCTACCTGCATGACCATGTGGGAGATACTTAACTTCTGTGGGCCTCAGTTTTCTTATCCTTCATATAAGGTAATGGTTTATTTTCTTAGTCTTTTGGGGAGATAGAGGGGAACAACTCACTTTTACTTATCAACTCAATATGGTTTTTTTGTTTTAAATTTCACTAATGTCTTCTTTGACTTGCATAATTTCTATTTTTGAGTTTATTTGGAAGTTTTTATTTTGTAGATTTTCTAATTACTTTAATCATATACCCAGTTCATGGATCTTTTCATTCTTTTTTTGTCAATGAAAGTATTTATAGATATATAAAATTCTAATTTTATATTCTAATTCTAATTCCAGTTCAAAATTTATGTTGTTATGATTGATTTATTCTTAATGGTTCCAGTTGTTAGTCCTGTTCTACTCCACATTACAGTGTATTTTTTAAAAAATCCTGTGTTTGTTTATTTGTAAACATGCCACCCTTGATGAAATATATCACTGTCTTACTTTTGTATTTGTATCCCCAGAGCCTAGACAGTGTCTGGGACATTGTAATTGCTTAATAAATACTGATTGGTATTCCCAAGGCACGAGTTCTGAGTATGTCACTCCCCGGCTCAAGAATTTTCAGTGGTTTCCTACTGCTTCTAACATAAAATAAATTAAGGCACTTATAGCTCTTCAAAATCTAACCCCAAGTAATCTTTGTAGACTGATTTGGTATTATTCCCTGTCATATATTTGATGTTTTAATTACACTGGTTCAATTGCCTCTTTCCTACATAGGATATTTCATCTTCCTCTTTTCTCTCTCTCTCTCTCTCTCTCTCTCTGTCCCCTGTCCCCCAAATTAACAAAAGTTTTGTCTGTTTTATTGGTCTTGGAGAGGGAATAGCTCACTTTTATTTATCAACTCAGTATGTTTTGTTTTTAATTTTGCTTTGCAGAATTTCTTTTTTGTGTGTATTTAAAAGCTTTTAATTTGCTGATTTTCTAATTATTTAAGCTATATGCCCAATTCACCCATCTCTTTTTTCTCTTTTTTGTTAATGAAAGTATTTATAGATATAAAATTTCCTCTAAGGATAATTTTGGTTGTATTGCAGAATATTTTTCATTGACAATATTATTTATTGTTTTTATGACTTGTTCTTTGACTCATTCTTTAAAATTGTGTTATTTAGTCTTTCTAAATCTCAATCCTTTCTGTAATTATACCTATTGATTATAATTTTGAGGTTTAATAGTTTTGATTTTTTTCGTTTGTCTATGAGTGTTTTATGCTTTATCACATGGCTAATTTTTGTAATGGTTCCATACAGAACTGAGAATATGTATATTTTCTATGATTTGCCTTCTGTAATTAGCAGAGATTTACCATTTTTTCCCCTAAAATTCTGCCTAGATCTTTAATTTAATTCTTATTTATCATTCTATTAGATTTGTCTAGGTCTGAAAAGGAGCACATTGATGTTCCCAACCCCATCTCTTCTTTAAGAAAAAAATAGAACATTAATCTCTTTTGGGAAGTTTTGATTTTGAAGCAAGCTTTTAAATTTATTATCTGCTCTTTATCCAAATCTGTGGTAGTTCTAGTATTGTACTTGTGAATAAAATATAATTCCTTTCCTCTAGGAACTGATGATCTACTTCTTGAAATAAGAATTATGCACATGGAACAAATAGAGAACACTAGAAAACAAATATAATATTGTTTTATTACAGAAATATCTCCCTCCTCTTCTTTGTCTATCCAAATTCTATGACCTGACTTTCTCCCCACCTCCTCTATGAGTTCCTGAGAATTCCAGTCTGCATTGATTACCCCATTCTCTGAATTCCAACAGCACTTCAATTATTTACCCCACACTTTGTACTTAATTACTGCTTATCTTGTATTGTACAGTGCTTCATACATCCTACCTTTTAGCTAGGTTATAAGACCCTTGAGGGCAAAGGCCATGTTTTAGGTTTCTCCTACAGTGTCTAGCACAGTGTAAGGCACACTGTAGGCCTTCAATAAATATTTATGTGAAGACACTTTTTTTTTCTATTTTTTTCTTTTATTTATTTTCAGTGTTCTACAATCACTACCATATAACTTAAATTTTTCCCCTCCCTCCCCCTCCCTGCCACCCTCCTTGAGATGGCATACAATTTTATATAGGTTCTACACATACATTCCTATTAAATGCATTTTCACCATAGTCATGTTGTGTAGAAGAATGAAAATGAGTGGGAGAAATCATATAATAAATCAAAATGTAATACAAAAGAAAATGATCTACTACATTCTGCAATTTGTGAAGACGCTTTAAAAAACCTAAATTGGTTATACAAATATAATACAGTGTCATTATTTTAAATGATAATCTAAATTATTTCACTGTGTAGTACTGATTGTAAATGCTGTAGAAGTTGAAGGAAAAGGTAATAGCTATGAACTAGAGTCTGTCATGGATGGCTTAATGGATTAGACAGGATATGACCTGGTCATTTTGGCTAAAAGTACAGGATTTGAAGATGTGAAGGGTAAGAGGGAGACCATTCCAGGTAGGGAGAAGAGAACAAACACATGTATAGAAGAGGGATTTAGCCTGCTGAAGATGGCTGCTTGACTTCAATGAGATTTTTTCATGGTTTTTTCCTATATTCAAAGATAGACAAAAATTGAGACAGAGATAGAGGTGGGGGAGACAAAGACAGACAAACACACAGAGACAGAGATAGAGACAGAGATAGAAACAGAGAGAGAAAGATTAAGAGACAGAGGTAGAAAGAGGAGAGACAAAGAGAGATGAGAGGAATATGAACATATTGTGTCCAAAGAAACCAAGGAAAGTGTGGGATAATGGATAGAGGGCTGAGCATGGAGTAAGGAGTATCTGCGTTCAAATCTTGTCTTTGATATTAGGCGCCCCTGCACAAGTTGGTTTGTCTTGCTGAGCATCAGGGAACTCTTGAGAAGTTATTGACTAAGTCACAGATGCTATGTGTCTTAGTAGAGGGAGTTCCCTATGCCAACAAATCATAGGTCCTTCAAATGTTTGCTTGGCATAAATATGTTGTTTCTCAGTTGTTCAGTCATGTCCAACTCTTCGTGACCCCTGGACTATACTGTCTGTGGACTTTTCTTGGCAAAGATACTGGAGTGATTTTCCATTTCCTTCTCCATGACAGACCCTAGACCATATTTGTTACCTTTTCTTTCAGCAGTTAGAGCACATAGAGTCTACACTGCACAGTGAAATAATCTAGTTGATAATAATGATACTATATGATGTTTGTGCAATAACCAATTTCGAATTTTTAAGGTGTCTTCATATAATTATTTATTGAGGGCCCACAATGGGCCTTACACTGTTCTAGACACAATAAGAAAAACCTAGGACATGACTTTTGTGTATAAATATACACGTGCAAATTTTCTCCTCCAATAATGCCTGTTCTTAGGAAACTATGGAATGTATACTGTTGCTTCTCCTAAAGACATCTAGGTGGCACAATGGATGGAGTGCTGGGTCTGGAGGGAGTTAGGAAGACCTGAGTTCAAATCTGCCCTGAGATACTCACTAGCTGTGTGACTCAACTTCTGTCTATTTCAGTTTCCTGAACTGTAAAATGGGGATAATAGAAGCACCTACCTCCCAGGGTTGTTATGAGGCTCAAGTGAGATAATATTTGTAAAAGTACTTAGCATAGTGCCTAACACTTAAAAAATTCTTATTTTCCCCCTACCTCCTTTTCTCTACTAGCTTCTGTTCTCTTTGGACTTGGACACATTGCCTCTGCTTAAACGTTTTCTCCTACCCCTTGCTCTTCAACTCCCTTTTAAGTTTTGTCTTCCCTCATTACAATGTAAGGTCCTTGAGGAGAGGGCCTGTCTTTTTGCATTCCCATCAGCACTTAGCATAGTGCCTGGAACATACTAAGTGATTAATCAATGCTTTACCCATTTACGTATACTTAGATGTTCATAGTCCCACATGCATATGCATACACAGAAATATATACATATATATACATATTTCCTATTCCAATAACATCCATTGCTTTTCTTTACTCTTTCAGCACATCTTAGAAAGGAAAAATACAAAAGCAAGCACCTGAAACCCTCATTTCCCAGTTATTGGCTCTCACAAGCAGTAACTGCAGCCAAGATTTCAGGAAAAGAAGATCCATGATCATAAAGACTATGATTGAACTAGACAGTTGTTGAGGCCTAGATTTTGATGAGTGACATTTTAGGAGAGACAACAGTAAAAACTGTTTCTAGTTAATGATTAACACAATGCAGAAACAGATGAACTTGACTGTTAGGGATAGGGAATATTTAGATGCCTTTCCAAAACTCTTTTGGCTGCTGGTGTTCTCAGTTTCTTGCCTTCATTGGGAATGAATTTTCAAAGATGAGTCCATTAAAGGTTCCTGATGCTGTCTCTTGAATTGTCCTCAATTATCATCTAAAGGGTTCATCCAAAGTAGGGTCTGGAGTAAGGCCAGACTGAGGCTGGGCCAGGAGTCTTTCAGAGTCAGTACCATCTACAAGATGGTCTGATCTGATCAGGGCTATGTGCAAATAGTGAAGGACCATAAGGGGGAACATGGGTCATTGGAAACAAATGGATTAGTTACTGACAAGATAACGAACAAGTGACAGCCAGAACCTAAAGACACGTTCAAGATCTAGACATACAAGTCAATAATTTGGTAATATTGGAACACAAGGACACGTGAACATGAGGTTATTGGAATAAGAACATGTGTATGGTCTAAGGTCAGGCAAGAATGAAAAAAAACCAAAACCAAAACTTGGGTATCTATCAAAATGTGAGATTATTCGAAGAGCTCAATCATACTTCTCATTTAAGTCATTCAATTGGTGAGTGTACCAATGTCCACTGAGCCTTAGCAGGCTTTGGGGACTAACCCTGGTCACCTGTTCTTCTGAATGAGTTTCAGCGGTGGACAGCTCCCTATTATCAATGACTTATACAACAGAGAGTGTGACTTCATGAAAGAAAGGTATGGATAAAATAGAAACTCACATGGAGCTAAATCTTAGCTGTTTAAACCCTCTCCCTTTTCCAGGCCATGTTAGAAAGGTTATTCTAAAGTAATGTAACTGATTTTTAAAGAGTATTACTTAAATTGATTCATCCAAATGAGTGCTGTATTTTCAATATAGTTTCCTTATTGTCATAGTATTCCTATCATTCGAAGTATTTTTGGAACTATTCTTTGGAAATGACTTTTAAGACACACAATTCACTCTTTTGAATATCATCAGTGGGAGCAAATCTTCATCCTTTCAACGCGGGTACAGTTTTAGGAAAAGAAAAGATGTTTAGAATCAAGCTGGGGAGTTACATTTTAAGTAAAAAACAGTGTGTGTCTATGAAACAATGTGATCAGTTTTTAAATTACAAACCAACTCCTTCCAAAGAACTCCAAAATGGCTTAAGTACTGCCAACATCAATGCCAAATTTATTTTTTTTATCAACTCCTTACTTTCTAGTCATACCCTGTATGACCTTTTACTGTAGGTATTATCAAGTACTGTGTTTTCTTTTCATAGAATGTCTTCCCTGTAAGAGACTCTTACAAATAACACGTATAAACTATTATTATTTATTATCATTATTAACAGGCACATAAAGGTTGTAAAAGGCAGAGACAAAGAGAAGCACTAAGAAAGACATAGGTGTTCTCTGAATCATATTCCCATCTTGTGGTCTTTAAGGTATTTCCACCAATGTATATCAGAGGTATGTTGCATTTTTGCAATGCTAGACAGAAATATGAATACTGCATGAGCATTTACATGCACAGGCTGCACATAGTTTAGCTTAGGTGTATATTTAGCCTGCATCTAGTTTCCCCACTCCAGTTCTATATACTATTATTTTTCCACCTTCTAAACTTCCTTTTACTTTTCTTTTGTAGTTCATAATTTACTAAATGTAGCTTGCACCAATGAGAAAGAGGCTAGACCAATACATTAAATGGCATAGCTAAAGAGGATAATGTCCTCCCATTCTCTTATTTTAGTGATTTGCCTGATGCCACACAGCAAGTCATTTGCAGAACCAGGACTGGACCCTGAGTTTGTTGACCTCAATTTTGGTGCCATATTATTTATTAGTTACCTTTTGCTTAAACACACTTTGTACCCTAAGTGCTGTTTATAAATGGATTGTCACCATATTGGTAAAGGGAAATGCAAGAGCACACAGCTACTAGTTATTTTTTCAGTTTACTTAAGACCATTCAAGATCCATTCCTATCACTGGGGCTCATGACAGGAATTTTGGTAAAAAGCAAAATGAGACAAAACAAAAACTGTTGGATGTAGAGAAGAAAAGAGAGTAGGCTGAAAGTGTATGTTGAGATCAGAGTGGCTGAACTGATTCAGAGAACAGTAGTTTAAGTTAAAGAGAGAGAGAACAGGAGGTCTGGTGAGCTTTCAGCCATTTGGGAGGGAGTTTGGGGAGCTTAGGGGAGCTTGTTTATATTTAATTTAATCTATTCTTTCAATTAACAAGCATTTATTTTCTCAGCCTCCCAAGAGTGTCTTCTTGTTATTGTTGATCTGTTTTCAGCCATATCTGACTTTTGGTGACCTCGTTTGGAGTTTTCTTGGCAGAGATCCCAGAGTGATTTGCCATTTCCTTCTGTAGCTCTTTTTATGTATGAGGAAACTGAGGCAAACAGTATTAAGTGACTTGCCCAGGGTCACACAGCTAGTAAGTATCGAAGGACAGATTTGAATTCAGAAGGATGAGTTTTCCTTATTCCAAGCTAGGCACCCAATTCTACAGTGCCACTTAGCTGCCCAAGAAGGGGTCTTCCTCTCTCTCAATAAATAAAAAGCCCATAAAATATGCATAATCAAGCAAAGCAAATGTCCACATGAACCATGTTTAAAATTTATGCCGTATTCTACATCCTGAGTCTGTCATCTCTCAGGAGGCAGAATACTTCATCTTTGATTTTTTTAGTCTTATGGTTACTGGTTGCATTAATCAGAGTTCACAAATCTGTCCAAGTTGTTTTTCTTAACATTGTTGCTGTACAAATTATTCCCCTGGTTCTGCTTACTTCACTCTGCATCAGTTCCTATGAGTTTTCCAAGTTTTTCCTGAACCCGTCCATTTTGTCCCTTGTGATGCAAGAACATTTTATTATGTTCATATACTATAATTTGTTTAGCCATTCCCCCATAGATAGGCACCTCTTAGTTTCTAATATTTTATTACTACAAAAAGAACTGTCATGAATGTTTTTATTCATGTGGATGCTTTTCCTCTTTCTTTGATCTCTTTGGGGTATATAGACCTAGTAGTAGTAGTATAACTGGGTCAAAGGGTATGCATAGTTTAGTGCCTTTTTCAGAATAGTACCTAGTTGCTTTCCAGAATGACTGGACTGATTCACACCTTCACCAACAGTGCTTTTACATGTCTATTTTCCTAAAGCCCCTCCAATATTTGTCATTTACCTTTTTTTCTCTGCTGTTCTTGTAGGTATGAGGTACAAACTCAGAGTTGCTCTAATTTTCATTTCTCTAATTAAGAGAGATTTGGAGCATTTTTTCGTATGACTGTAGATAACTTGTATTTCTTCCCTACAGAAGATCTATCTTTTCCCCATTTTTCTATTGAAGGATGAGAAGGGAGTTTGTGCAAGAAACTGCGAGTGAGAAATGTATAGCAAGGGATTGTGTTATATTCTATGCCCCACCCCCTGCCCTCTCAGCACCAGAAGTGGGGAGTAATGGTGAAAAAAGGCAGGCTTCATGTCTGAATGGCAAGTTTCCAAGTTCCCAGGAAGAGAGTATCCCTGGGGTACCAGGGGATCTAGAGCTCCAGGTGGGAATGACAGCAGGATGACAGTGGTTGAAAGGTCCCCAATTGGGATAGAACCACTATCTGTCAAGGTTCCCTTCCCCACACTCCCAAAACATAGGCTAGGGATAGTTTTTCTCTGAAAGATGACAAAACTGGATCATAATTGGCCCAGGGAGCCAAGGCTCAAGCGATACCCCCTTGAAACAAATTCCTGGTTATAGTGATATTCTTTTGGGTCACATAAGGTCATAAAAAGTCCCAAACATGTGGATTTGGAGACCTTCAGACTTAGTGCATTCTCCCTGATTTGGGATTCACCATTCTCTGTCCTGCTGATCATACTTATTTCTGTGCAGAGAGTAGGGACAAAGCATCTATTCAAACTAAATGCTTAAGTATGCTTGTTGAATATCTTTTATATGCTAGAGCTAAGAAAATATCCTTTTGTAAACTGTAGAATGACTTATGGTTGCTTCATTTTGTTCCAGCAAGGAGCCTGAAATAACAGAGAACTCACAGACCTGAGGAAAAGCTGCCCCCAACCCTAAACCAGTACACAGAGCATGAAAAAGATCAAAAGATAGTTCAGGAAAAAAGGTGGGGTGACAGAGAAACCAAGGCCAGAGGAAACCATCATTATCTAGACTGGTAGAAGAATCAACCAGAAGGCCTTAACAGGCTTCCTTGGGGTAAATGTAGTGTTTTCTTCCTGTTGCTGGGCCCCAAGCCTTCAAGATCACCACTAAAGCAGTATCCCAAGCACCTCTTGAGTCCTGGCCCTTCTCATATACTGATTTATGAGCAAGGGGACAGGAGGGTCTCTCTGAAAGGCTGCTGGGGTTTACTTTACAGTTCTGGTCATCCATAGGCTAATTAGTTTTATGGCCTACATAAGAGACAGGGAGGTTTAGAGGGCTTAAAACCGTATTTGCTCAAACCTAACAAAAACTCAGCTGTCCTCATAACCGTTTAATTGACTAGGCACTTAGAGGCTGAGCTCCCCCCTCCCTTTCCCCACAGCTGGTTAGGTCTGTAACAACAGGGGGTCTCTTGAAGGCCACGGGAGAAAATCATTCCCATTCCTGATTCCATGCTCAGCAGAACATTTCGACTCACTGAACAAATCTATATTTGGGACATTCCAATGTGGGTTCTTGTTTGTTGGACGAATGAGTGAATCACTTTTATGTTGCCTTTTTGCTGAGGAAATTTATTCATTTGGTTTTTCCTGGGGAGTTCACTGAAGTCTCCCATGACCTCCCCTGCCTAATGTTCCCACTCGTGCAAAGCTGCTAAGCTGGGGGTTCAGAGAGAAGGTCTGCCTCCTCCTTTGCATGCTTTCTTCCAGCATCCAGGGATTAGCCTTCAGAGCAAAGATTAGGATACAGATGTCTTTCAGAGGCCAGTAATAGTAGTGAGTTTGTACTAGAGCCAGCAGTGTCCTAAAAACACATGATATGTTTTGATAATTTTAATATAGTAACGATCTCAAAAGTTAACCTTCCAATTCATTGCCTCAGACAGTAGTGAAAGTAGAACTCTGCTGTGCTAAGGAGGCTGAGGTCATTTACCCTGGGGCAGCACTGGACTTGGAGCCAGGGGTCCTGGATTTTAATCCCGGCCCAGACACTTTGATTTATTTATTTTTATCAAGTTGTTTTCTTCAGTTAACTTACATCTCCTTTTCCATCTGTCCAATTATTCCTTTTAAGGAGCTATTTTCACCAGTTAGGTTTTGTACTTCCTTTTCCATTTGTCCAATTTTCCTTTTTAAGGAGCTGTTCTCTTCAGTGAATTCTTTTTTCATATTTTTAAAATCATTGGCCAGTTTTCCTTCTATGTCTCTAATTTAGCTTTTAAAATCCTTCCTGAGCTCTTCCAAGAAGGCTCTTTGTGCTTCAGACCAGTTTATATTCCCTTCTAAAGTTTCAGATGAGAGTACAGTCTCAAAGCTGACCTCTTTGGTATTTGTGTTTTGGTCCTTGTCCCCATAGAAAGATTCTATGATCTTTTTTTTTCTGCTTTGCTTCTTACTCATGATAATAACCCTTTTCCCAGCTTTTAAAGTAGATCTCTGCATCTGTGACACAGGGAGTTCTGCCCCACAGTTCTTGTACCTAAAACCTGAGGCTTTGTGTGTTGTGGCCTCTGGTTCTTTCACCTAGAAGCTAAAATGCGGCAGCTCACCTGGTGCTGAGCTGGCTGGTGTTTGAAAGCAAAGGTCAGGTGAGATCTTTTTGAGTTTTCCTTAAAGTTACCCTGGAGCTAGCTCGTTAAATGTGGGGGAGGGGATGGGCTGGATGCTGGAGGTTCTTCTGCTGGACTAGAGCATAGCAAGCTCAGCTGTCTATGCTAGTGTCTTCCCAATTCCCGTGGGGTTCTGAGGCACATCTGGTATCTGGTGTTGGCAATTGCTGGCTTCACCCCCCTGGGGTTCAGCATGTTCTCCCAGCATCTTCTGGGACAGCTCTGGTCCTGCACTGGTCCCCTTCAGCCACAGTAAGAGGGATCCTCCTTAGCAATCTTCCTAGCCTCAGGGGCTAAGAGTCTGTTTACCCCTTCTGCTGCTCCCACTGTTCCAGAGTTTTTCCCTGGAGGATATTCTCTGGGCTCATCAAGGTCAACAAGGGGAGGGAGACAGCAATTACTGATCACCCCACCATCTTGGCTCCCAGATCCAGAAATCAGACACTTTGATTTAATCTATCATTTATTAAGCATCTACTATATGGGAAATTTTGTGCAACAAACAAAAAACAGAGCTTGCCCTCAGAGAATTTACATTGTATTCAGGGGCTACCACAGGACCCCCTCCTTCCCTCTTTATGCTTCCCTACCCGAGGCTCACTTTTTTCCTTAGCTTCCCCTTTTGCACAAAGAAGTTGTACAGGGAGGTCTCTCAGTGTCTTCTTCCTGAACCTGTTTTGGTCTCCTCACTGGCTTTTCAACCACTGGCAAATCATTTATACTCTGAGTCTCAACTTCTTCATCTGTAAATGAGAATAATACCTGTTGTCATCTCATAAAATAGTGATGAAAGCACTTTAAAAACCTTGGAGTGCCACATCATTATAAGTCATTACCATTATGGTAAGATGACAGATTTCCCCACATTTAATCAGTCACTGCACAGATGCATTCTAATGATAACAAAGAGGGATCATAGTCGAGACTGTGCATAACACAAAGTCATCCCAACCACTGTAAAAGTACTGTGTATTGGAAAAGCTTGTGTCTCAGTAATGGTCGTATCCTCATTATACACCTAGCTTAGCAGTTCACCCTTAGCATTGTTGACCCAGAGCAGGTTGACAAATGATGTTCACAAGTGACTAGTAAACTAGTAAGACAGAAAAATGCATGTAGCAGTTTGGGACCCTGAAAGGCTGGGGATAGCTATTCAGACTTAGTATCCTTGATCTATCTGGGAGCAATCAGGCATTAAATAAATCACTAAAGGTAAGAGGATGAAGAAACCTTAAAGATCATCTAGTCCAACCCGTTTTATAGATCAGGAACCTGAGGCCCTACCAGGGAAAATGCCTCACGTCTCACAGGTAGAAAGTGGCAGAACATATTCTCTATTGTATAACCAGAGCTTTCCCCTCTGCTTGAGCAGCAACAATTTAAATAAGTCTGTTTTACCTGGACATCAAAATGAAACTAGCTTGTCCTGGCAATAACTGGTGGTTACCTAATGTATTAGAGTTTGTAAAGCACTTTGTGTATATTTTTTTGTTTGAGTTTCACAGTATCCCCCATGAAGTAGACACCGTGGGTATGTTTGATTCCATTTTGCGGATAAGGAAACAGAGGTCAAATGATGGCTGATAAGACTTGAACCCAGGTTTTCTTGATTTAAGGTCCAACACTGTTTCACTACACTACGTCCTTCACCTAAGGTACTATACCTCGCTCAATTCTTTCACATTTTCTCTTGATAATCCTATGTGGTAGATAGAGTAGGCATTATTCACATTTTTTTAAAAGGAAAAAAAACCCCTGAATTTCAGACAAATTAGACAGTTTGCTCAAGGATACACAGCAGGATAACATCAGAGGCAGGATTCAGAATCCAGCTCTTCTGACTACAGAAAAAAGCTCGATAACACACTCCATCCTAGACGCTGGAGTGCTTTGACATATAATTGCTTGTCTAATTTACTTTGGGTCAGTTGCAAGTTCTATTTTTTTTTTAACCTACCCCAAAGACTTGGCTATTTGTGCACTGTTCTTTATATGGCCAAAGTCTGACAGTTCTCCATTAAGGTGGGAAGGTAAGGTTGAAGTCAATGTGGTTACACATCATTTAGGCCACTGTGTCCCAACCCATGGGCCATGACACTGCAGTACATTATGAATCTGACCTTGGTGGGTCATGAAGCCCTGGATCTCTCCGTTCCCTTTTGCCAGCTGTTGATCCTGAGGAGGGAGAGAGTGGAGATGGTCATGGCCCTGGTGGAAAGAGGAGGGCAATGGTATGTGGACTGGGGTGTTGCATATGTGTGGGTATAGGGGTTTGAATGTTTTACCTGTGTTTGTATGTTTTTGAGTGTGAATTTATGTGCAAATATATAACAGTGTTAGAGGGAATGAAGATAAACAAATAGGTCAACTTTGAGGGAGATGACTTTTTCTCTTACTATGCCTTGATACATTCACTGGTGTGTTATAGACTAAAAATATTCAGAGGAGTGCTGTTGGGCACAAGTCTCTTGTGCCAGGCTCTTCTAAATATTGGGTTGTTGCCCACCTGCATATAGTTGGAGACCCTAGATCCTGAGATATCCAAGGGCATTAAGAAATGGGGAGAGAGATAAAGGCTCACAAAGATCTGTTCCCTAGTCCCTGAAGTCTCATAAGCACAAGATGTGCAAGAAGGCAAAGGAATAAGCAGGTCCAGTCTTCAGCAAAACTGTAATATCAGCAAAGTTTATTTTCAGGGCCCTGCCTCCTTACAATTTAGCATTTGTCTCCCTCCTCTAGTCCTCCTCAGGTGGCCAGTGTCCTGACACTATCCGTGCAGTACACTCCCAGGCATTCTCCCCAAATCCCCCCATCAGGCAGTTTCTCATGCTTCCAGCACACAGTGGCCACACAACCTGTCTTCACTAGGTCCATCATTGGCACTCTGTACCCCGTACAATTGGCCAAGTATCGGTCACTGGGGCTGTTTGTAGAATTTCTAACAAATACTCAGACCTCATCTTCCATATACATTCTCCAATACACAAACACACATAACACACATCTATAGCATATATCCACAAAACACATACATGCCCATATCTACAACATACATGCACACAAACATACAAATGCAAAACTTATTTATTCCTTTGTTTTTTTATTCAACAAATATTAACTGAGCACCTACTTACAAAGTTCTGTGTTATATTCACACATATGTATTCGCAAGTATGCACACACATAACACTCATGAAATAATTTCTTTTCGCTCCAAACACATATGCACTTAGTGGAGCAAATTTGCTTTAAACTGTAGAGCCATCTGAGGGAGTTTGAGTCAGCCCTGTGATTAAGGGCTGAGAAAAGGAATGAAGTGGAGGGCTTTCCCCCCTCCCTCCTCCCCTTTTTTTCTTAGCTAGTGAAGGACATCTTGAAGTAAAAATAACTCAGCGCTTGGGTCTTGCAACAACAAAAAAAAATGTTGAACAGCAGGGTCTCTCTGAAATGCTTGCCCTCCCTCACTGGATCAAGGTCCTGAGGCGTGCCGCCTACACAGCTAAGATGTGGCCTTAATGATTAAAAATGAAAGCCTTCTCAAATTCCCCGATGACACATACACCCTCAAAAGTAACGAGAGTTGGAGATTGGCAACCTCCTGGACACTCAGCTGCCTTGCCATCTGTGGGAGTGGTGGGCACATCACCATTCCATACATGCCCCTTCAAATACCTTGACCTTCCAGCTAATCATCCTCCCCCACAACCATGACTTCCATTTCGATTCTTTTCAGCCCCCACCAGAGTGGGTATATCTTAGACTTCGCCATTACCCCAAATGAATCCATGCTTATGATATTAACTTTGAAATTCAGCTCTTCTGTCATAATGTCCTTCCTTCTTTTCCTCTCTCCCTCTGACTCACTTTTAAACATGCTCTTCATTCTCATTGTTTCCAGACCTTCCATCCCTCGCTGTTCCCCCCCGCCCCCCTCACCTCAGTATTGTATTGGCCCTTCACAATGTTGTACTTCACTATGGGACCAAGTACCCTATAGCTAACCAGTTCAGCTCTCCTGTTTCCCCTTCATCCTACTCCCAAACTTCAATCCCAAATCATTGACCCCATCACTCCTTCAAACTGATTTCTCTATCCCTACTCTCAAGCTGCTGAATGAAGTCATCCAATTGTGCCAACTAAGTACACTACAACCTCATGTTATCCAAGTTCAACTGGGCCCTTGAGGCTGTACCACAATCCTGTTATTTCTTAGCAACCTTTCATCACCCTTCATTCAGTAGGCGTTCCAAACCTTTTCCCTCTCTCTTCAAACCTCTAAAACCCATCCTAGTATATGACTTTGTTTCTCACTTGACTGAAAAAAATCAATACTCAGTCAATAAGCATTTATTAAGCACCTAGTATATGCCATGCACTATGCTAAACACTAGGGATACAAAAAGAAAAAAGACAGGAACTCACAATCCAGCAAGGGAGAAAAAAGACAAATAATTATATACAAAGAAGCTATACAGGGTAAGTAGGACATGATTAATAGAGGGAATTAATTAAATTAATTAATAGTGGGAAGGTGCTAGAATGAAACGGGGTTGGAAAGGCTTCCTATAGAAACTGGAATTTTATTTGGGACTTAATGGAAGCCAGTGAAGGAGAATGGAAGCAGAGTCAAGGAGAGAGAGAGGGAGAGAGAGAGAGAGAGAGAGAGAGAGAGAGAGAGAGAGAGAGAGAGAGAGGGCATTCCAGGTATGGGAGACAGCCAGAGAAAATGTCTGGAGCTGAGAGATGGAGTGCCTTGTTTGTAGAACATTCAGGAAGCCAATGTCACTAAAGGGAGGAAGGTGTAAGAAACCAGGAAAGGTAGGAGAGGGGTAGGTTACGAAGGGCTTTTAGTGCCAAACATAGCTTTTTGTATTTGATCCTGGAGGCAATAGAGAGCAATAGATTTTATTGAGTAGGGAGGTGACCTGATTGCACCTGCATTTTAGGAATATCACTTTGGAGGCTAAATAAAGGATGGATTGGCATGGGGAAAGACTTGAAGAAGGCAGATCCATAATAGTCCAGGCATGAGGTGATGCACCAGAGAGTGTCAGAGGAGAGAGGTGGGGTGTATTTAAGAGATATTTCATAGGTGATAACTGACAGGTTTGGGCAATAGATTGGATGGTGGGGCAGGGGAGGCAGGGTGAGAGATAGTGAGGAGCTGAGGATAATACTTAGACCATGAATCTGTCTCACTTATTAAGATGCTGTTGCCCTATATGAAATAAAACAGTTAGGAGGGGGGAAGGGCAGGGTTTAGGAGGAAAAATAATGAGTTTGGTTTGGAGTATGATGAGTTTAAGAGGTTGTCTAGACATCGAATTCGAGGCAGCTAAAAGGCAGTTGGAGATATGAGACTGGAGGTCAGGAGAGAGTTTAGGGCAGTCTAAGTAGATTTGAGAATATTCAGCAAAAGGATGATAATTAAACCCATGGGAGCTGATGAGATCACCAAGTGAAATAAGGTGGGGGGTAGAGATAGAGAGAGCACTCAGGACAGAGCTTAGAGTTAGATCTAGATGAGGACCTAGCAAAGGAGATAGAGAAGGAGCATTCAGATAGCTAGAAGAACCAAGGGAATGTGGTGCTCTGAAAACTTAGAGAGAAAACAGTATCAAGGATAAGAAAGTGACAAGCAGTATTAAAGTCTGCAGTGTAGTTGAGAAGAATGAGGACTCAGAAAAGGCCAACAGGTTTGACCACTAAGAGGTTACTAGCAGTTTTGGAGAGAGTAGTTTCAGTGGAATGATAAGGTGGGAAGCTAGACTGTAGGGGGTTAAGAAGAGAGTGAGAAGAGAGAGAGTAGAGACACCTATGGTAGATGGCCTTTTCAAAAAGTTTAGCCATAAAGGGCAGAAGAGTTATAAGATGATAGGAGGAATGGAAGGCTCAAATAAGGATAGAATGATAAAGGAGATATGGGAATGTTTATAGGAAGTAGGAAAGGAGTCATTGATCAAGGAGAGATTGAACATAAGTGATAGACTCGCGATAACAGAGCTGCCAATCTGTTGGAGAAGGTGGGATAGTTGCTTATGCTCATAGAGGAGTTAGCCTTGGTAAGCAGTAAAATCACCTCTTTGTGTGAGGCAGGAATGAAGGAGGAGATAGAGCCAGAAGGCACCTGAATGAGATGAGATGAGGGAGAGGGGAGAAGAGGGAACACATAACTCATGGCCTTCATTTTTTTCTGTAAAATAAGAGGCAGTATTATCCATCCTTCTTTATATTTCAAAGTTCTTCTACTTCACTATTTTCCCTGGGATCTGAGAATGAGGTAGCCTTTGAAGTCTTACCCACTGCAATCCCCCCAGCTCCACTTGATCATATCACACCTGGGAGGGGGAGGATAAGGCATCTTCTTTAGGAATTTTTTCATCAATCATATTCTCTCTGTCTTTTTCTCTCCTCCTCCCATGTCTGTCTCTCCTTTTTTCCCTTTCTCTCTCCCTCTCATCTCTTTCTCTCTCCCTTCTCCTCTCCCCCCAAAGGGACACACATCCTTCGAGCACTGACTCCTTCCTCAATTCTTAGGTCTTCCCCATCCTTAAAAAAAAATCCAGTTGATTTTGGTATCCTTGCAGGCTTCCACTTTCTATGTCTCCTCTCTTTTACTGCCAAACTCCTAGAAGGAATCATATATATATATATATATATATATATATATATATATATATATATATATATATATATATATATATATATATATATATATATATATATATACACACTCACAGCTTTCATTTCTTTTCCATCTGCTAACTTCTCAAACTCCAGTAAATTATTTTTCAGCCCCACCTATCTTCTGAAACTGTACTGTCAAATCAATCAGTCAATAAGAATTTATTAAGCACCTATTACGTGCTAGTCGGTGGGGATACAAGTGCAAAGAATGAAACAATACCTAGTCAACAGTAACCTTACATTCAAAAGAGGGAGACAAGTACATACAGTAAATATATATATCTGATAAGTACAAATATATTCAAAGTGGTCAAAGACAAGGTAGTTTGGGAGAATAGGTCCCGGCTATTGAGGGGATCAGGAAGAAGGCTTCATGCAGAAGATGATCCTTGAGCTACATATTAAAGAAGAGACTAGGAGACTAAGGTAAGGAGGTAGGGCATTCTAGGCATTGGCAAAGGAAGGGAGACAGGAGATGGAGTGTGTGAGGAATAGAGAGTAAGACAGTTTGGCTTCATGGCAAGATGCAGGAGGGGGAGTAAAATCCAATGGCGCTGAAAAGATTGGTTGGGGTCAAGTTGTGTAGGACTTTAAAAGCTAAACTGAGGAGCTTATATATAATTTTAGAGGCAATGGGAAACCACTAGAATTATTTAAGGAGTCCCATGGTCAGATCTGTACTTGAAGAAAGTTACTTTGTCAGCTACCTGTAGGATGGACTGGGATGGAGAGGGGCTTGAGGCTGGGAGAATGATGAGGAAGCTTATTGATTAATCTTGGTGAGAAGTGATGAGAACCTGAACTAAGGTGGTAGCATCTCCACAGAGGCTGCTTCCCAGGATGATGGCTACAAATACTGGGCTGGGAACATTGCTACTTGGGGTCCTGGGGTTTCTCCATTGGACTCTGAGGGGAGATAATGGCCAAGGTGATAGCTTCACCTGCCTTTCACATGCTGTCTCCTTTTTTTCCTCCAGGGTGTTCTTCAGCTAGATTGGCACCCCCACCCCCACCCCCCCTACAGTGAGTGGCAGATGGTTGGTATGGCTGATACCTTCTCCACAGAGTTGTATTCCTGGATGGTGGCTGTGAGGGCTGGGCAGGAAGCAGAAATGGTGGTTTGGGGGTACTGCCACTTCCAAGGTTCTTGTGTTTATCTGGGTGGCATTTGGTCAACAGCAGTTGCTTATGATGATGAAGAAGGTGCACCTTCTCCTCATCATCATTTCTTCCCTCAGGTATGGCTGATTTGGAAGCAGGTCTAGGGGCTATCTCCACAATGGGTAAATAATGGTAATGGGTAAATGGGTAAAGGTGGTGGTGGTGGTGGTGGTGGTATTTCGACTTGCCTGGAATATACCACCTCCTGTCTCTTCTTCTGAGTTTGTTGTTATTGTTATGAACTTGAAAAATACCAATAGACATAAATATTTCCATCTACAAAGAACAGAAAATATCATATGTGAAATTGTGACTCTCTATTACCTCCAGTTTGACTTTTTGTAAAAAGTGTATCAAATTCAACACCTTATTCCCAAAGCCATCCTACTTGCTTATGTCTTCCGAGAGCTTCCTGTTGCTCTTTTTTGTGCATTTTAAAAGGCATTTCATTAATGTTCTTTTTTTCTTTATCTGTTATTACCATTATTACTTCCTATATCCCTTGGAGGAATAAACAAATACTAAAGCAAATTCTAACTTGTAACTAATAAATATCATCAAACAAAGCAAGTTTATACATAGGCTACATCCAAAAATTTATCTTTTATTCTGTATCTACAATCCATCACCCCTCCACCAAGAGGAAGGAACTTTGCTGGCATCATTCATCTTCTGGCATCATGACTGGTGATCACATTGATCAGAGGGAAACTTTTAAAATGGTTTCCCTTTACAGTGTTATGGTCATTGCATAAAGAGTTGTTCTAGTTCTACTCACTCCACTTCTCATCAGTTCATACAAGTCTTCACAGGTTTCTCCAATTCCACCTCTTTAGGCATTTCTTATGATGCAATAATATTCCATTATATTCATTTGTTGAGCTGTCTGATGGGCACCACCTTCAGTGTCTGCCTCTTTCACCAGCCCTTTCTTGAAAACTTCTAGTGAGGGGGATCCCACAACCTCCCTCAAGAGCCTGTCCTATGTGCGAAGAACTCTAATTATTAGGAACATCATCCTTATACCAAACTTAAATTGGTCTCACTGGAACTTCTACCCATTGCTTCTAGTTCTATCCTTAGAACCAAGTAGAATAAGTTTAATCCCCCTTCCACAGGATCACCTTTCAAGTACTTGAAAACAGTTATAAGGTCTCCTCAGAGTTTTCTCTTTTCTTGCTTAAACATCCTTAGTTCCTTCTATAGCTCATCAGCTTGAGGCATTTCATCAGCCTGTTTACCTTCTCCTCAATAGTCTCCCACTTATCAGCGACATGCTAAATAAATAGCAGCACCCATTCAATATTTATTAAGCACTTACTGTGCTGAGCACTGTGCTAAGTACTGGGGATACAACAACAACAACAAAAAGTAAAAGACAATACCTGCCCTCAAGGAGCTTATGATCTAGTGGAAGAAATGAATTTTTGTTGTTGTTCAGGCATGTTCAACTCTTCATGACTCCCTTTGGGGTATCCTTGGCAAAGAAAAAGAGTGAAAAAAAGATTTTACAGATGAGAAAACTGAGGCAAACAGGGTCACAGACCACACACTAGCCCAGCATTCTATCCACTAAGCCAACCAGCAGCCCACATAAGTGAATATAACCTTCATATGTATTACAGCTAGGTCCCAATTAATGCAAATACTGAATTCCCAGAAATGGTTGCATGGATTCAAATTCACATTCTTCAAAGTTATAATTGTGCAAGATTTTGCAATTGGTTTCAGCCCAGTGGAAAAATGCAGTGTGAATTCTAATCACTGACCACTTGGGGGAATTCATTATTTGCACTAATCAGGACCTGTTGTTGTGTTTGTCCTTTGTTCTTGAAGGGGAGCGTGACATCAGGGAAATGATGACATGATTTCCAGTTGACTTTGATTTGAATGATGGAGGGCTGTGCAAGGTCACCAGCCTCCATTTCTCTTCTAGAACCATCTGGGTCCAGTGGCCAGATATTCATCAGGATGACTGGAGATGACGCAGGATGCAATGAGAGACCTTGCCCTTTTAGGGTAAGGTCTTTTTAGGTTCTCACTTTGAGTGATGTAATGACCATTCAGTGAATTGGCCTCTTAAAGAAATGAGTCAAGGGATGGTCCCTTTAATTTAAAAAACAAATGAGGACCTGGGCATATGAACAAGGAAGAGAGCAATGGTCACACTATCTCTTTAGTCTTGTACTTGTCTAGACCGCTCCTGAAACTAGCCTGTCTGCTTGCTGTTATCACTCTGTTGAGGCCAACTCATATTGAGTTTGTCATCCTCAAAACTCCCAAATATTTTCCAAATGAATTACTGTCTAGCCATGCCTCTCCCATACTATTCTTATGACATTGGCTTTTAAAACCCAAAAGGAAGGCATTTATCCATAGGAAATGTAATTTTACTGGATTACGCCCAATTTAAACCCTTCAAGACCTTTGGGGCCCCTGATGCTGGCATCTGGGGTGTTAGGTCTCCCTTCCAACCCTGTGAGATCTGTAAATAGATAAGAATACCATCTAGGTCTTTTCAACAGCCTCATGGTACAGAGGATGGAACTCAGGCCCAGAGAGGACAAATTACCTGATTAAGGTAATACAGCTAATAATGAGATGAATCAATTTTCAAATCTAGGTCCTCTGACTCCAGCTCTGATAGTCTTTCTATCACATTCCTGTAGGGCCTTCAAAAGTAGGAATCATTTCATTTCTCTTTGTATCCATCACAGTATCCTGAACATAGTAGATGCTGAATGAAAGATTATTGACTGATTTGATCGATGAGAATTGCCTGTGCTCATAGAACATGGTTACTGTTTCATGAGATTATCGCTGGAAGCTTTCAATGGTGAAAGGAGATGATTTAGAGACCCTGTTAGTTGTCTAAACCAAAAAACAAAGCTACTTTTTGATTCAGGCCTGAGTTTTCTTCAGGTAGAAACCTACTGGGGATTTCCCCTATGGGGCAGTCGCTACTTGTCAGGAACCAAACCCTGAGGAGAAGATGGTTTTGGGGTGTGTGTGTGTGTGTGTGTGTGTGTGTGTGTGTGTGTGTAAATTATTTTCTAGAAGACTTTTTCTGATTGTCCTCAATTTTCTTTGCATTTATCATAATACATAAATAGTTGACTCAGTGGATGGAGTACCCAGACCTGGAGTCAGGAAAACCTGAATTAAAATCTGACCTCAGACACTTACTAGCTGTGTGATCGATCATGGGCAAGCCACTTAACCCTGTTTACCTCAGTTTCCTCAACTGTAAAACCAGCTGGAGAAAGAAATGGCAAACCACTCCAGTATCTTTGCCAAGAAAACCCTAATGAGTCATGAAGCGTTGGACATAACTGAACAAATATATGTGTATGTATCTATTTTGTATTTACTTAGATCTATACTTGTTGTTTTCCCTAACAGTGTATAAGCTCAGGGAGGACAAAGAGCACTTAATTGTTGTCTTTGTATCCCTTGGCTCCAACCCAGAGCCGGCACTTAATAAATACCTGCTTGCTTGACAATGTATGCCAAAAAAAAAAAAAAAAAGGATGAAATTTGAGGTGCTGTATTTAAGCAATTCCTATTGGATCATTCAGGAGATACATTCAAGGGAGAGAGTCTGTTGCTCTGGAAAACAGCTCCAGATTTAGAGTCAGAGAATTGGTAGTTAACCCTGGTACTAATTAGCTATATGAGTCTGGGAAATCCCTTAACCTCTATAAGGCCTTAGTTTGTTCATCTGTAAAATAAGGAGTTTGAAATAGATGCTCTTTTGAGTCCCTCCCATCGACTTTTTAAAAAAATTATTTGTTAAGGTTAAGTGACCTGCCCCACAGCTAGTAAGCGTCTGAGGCTGAGATGCTTCTGACCACAGTGCCCCTGTGCCACCTAGCTCCCCCAATCGCGAGAGGAGTTTTAAAAACTAAAGGCATGCATTGTTCTGCTGTTCTCAGTTTATATTCTGACTTTTGCCTGGCTTTTCTATTAAACAAGCAGCGTGCACATTAGCATTCAAACCTCATGAATTTGGACTAATTGGGGAGAAAGGCCAGCCTAAATTCAGAGGAAGTGTGATGGGATATATTTAAAGCAATGTCATTCTCTTAGGTTTAAGTACTGACGGAAACTGGAACTGGGCAAACAAAATGCTTTGTTTCCAGGGAGGGGTCCAGAGCAGAACTGCTTAATGAAGAGATAAATTAACACATCCATTGTTTGTATGTAAATAGGTGCTTCCAGAGTGCTTTAGGGGGTTGAGAAAGGTTTTTTTAATGGTTTAAACAATCCTCTTGCAATCTTGTTTGCACTATTAATTTGCTTAGTTTATCAAACCCACCCTCCTAGATGACTCAAAGGTGAATATCAGCCCAGCTGCTACCCAAATTACCTCAAATCTACATTAATGGAGTCCAAATTCCTGAAGTGTGACTGTCAATGCTAATTTATGCAAAGCAATACCCAAAGAGTTAGCAAGTAGGTGGGGGTGGGGTACTTGCCAAGAGACTTTAGAAACAGAAGTGGCCATCACCCAGGGAGTGGTTGTAGAGATGGTGGGAATGAAGGTCAAGAGACAAAAAATACAAAACAAAACCGGGGAAGAAGAAACAGTGCTCTATAGAGGAAATCACAGGGTGTCCTTGTCCTGGCCCCGACATCAACGTGCTATGTGGAATTGAGAGCCAATCATCTTATCTCTCAGAGACTCCCTTTCTTCATCAGTGAAATAAGAGTTGGATTAGATGATCTTCAAGGTTATCTTCTGGGAGTATGGTTCTAGGATTCTATAAATCTACTTCTAAAAGGGATCCACCCATTTCAGCACCAAGGGCAAATGGAGAAATGTCTGAAGGATGACCACTCTTTGCCACTGAGGGTGTTCATAAAGGGTAGAAGCTGGGGATAAGAACAAGACTATGAGGCAAGTACTAAACCTATTAAGGATAAGAGGTACTGGAGGTCCATGGATGATTGGCACAATAGAAGATATGCTGAATTTGGAGTGAGAGAAATGAATTTGAATCCTTCCTGTGTGACATTGGGCTCCTTAAATAACCTCTTTGAGCCTCAGTTTCCTCATCTACAAATTGAGGCTAGACTAATCTTTTAACTACTACCCTTTGTTGAAACTTATGATGACTCAGTATCTCTTTGTTCTCAGTCCTGCTTATCAACCAGTGTTGGGGGAGGCTTGGTGCTGAAGGAGATGCCAAGTCTACAGTTTTTGTATCACCTGCTCTTTGTCAGGTACCTCTACCAGCAAACTGTCCCCTTTAGCTACCTTAGGGAAGTGCTACAGATTCAAGGGCTCCACTTCTTTTGTTGAAGTGGACTTATTTGAATTGTCTTCAAGTTGTCTCTAATTGTCTGTAAAAGCTGTCCCCATCTTAAAACCATTGCTAATCTCCCATGATCCCACTGTCAATGTGCTGCTACCTTGACATGCTTATAATAAAATCCTTCTAATTCTTTATCCTGAGTTTTCCTCAGGGTGAAAGCCCAAATAAAGAATTTCCCTTTCAACATCTCCCAGGTCTAATAAATGATCCAATGACCTCTAAGAGCAGTCAGGACCAGAACATAATGGGTAAACTTTAAAGGAGGGGTGGTTGCCAAGTGATTGATGACAGGAGGAGGGTCTGAAAATGGCCTTCTTGAGCACAGATTCTTCCAATTCCTCTCCCTGACCCTCTGTATCATGGAGTTTGACAGAAGAAGCATTCAGTTTTGGAGGATGTATCTATCACCTTCAGAAAGACAGTCAGGCTAGCAGGGCAGACCTGGGTTCTGGGGGTAGAGTTGAAGCTGGGGAGTCTGAATGGGATAGCTGGGGGAATAACCATGAAGGGAAGAAAGAGAAGGCACCTGGAACTGGGATTGTCAGAGAATCACTTCCTTCATAATTTTGGTCAGGGCTGGCCCTACTTCTTTTGGTTTTCCTCTGGTGCATACACAGGGCAGAGCTGGCCCAGAGTAGTGAGTGGATTGTTGAGTGAGTGGTTACCTGAGCAAGGAACAGAGATATATTGGGAGAGGACTGAGATAGGAAAGAGGGGCAGTGAAGAGGAAAAAGGGAAAGTAAAAGGAGGAAGGAGAAAATAACATATTCACATTCCACCCATGGCTATTTTGTAAATAAGCTAAGATGAGTAGATAGATATTCATGACACAGAAAATAGTTCTTTTCAGCTCTAGTAGGCACCTAGGTGGCGCAGTGGATGGAGTGCCAGGTCTGGAGTCAGGAATGTTCAAATCTGACCTCAGACACCAGCCCTGTGACCCTTCGCAAGTCACTTAAGCCAGTTTACCTCAGTTTCCTCATCTGTAAAATGACAAAGGAAATGACAAACCACTTCAGTATCTCTACTAAGAAAACTCCAAGTAGGGTCATGAAGAGTTGGACATGACTTAAAAGAGACTGAACAACAAGAGGAAGCTAAGTAGCTCATGGATAGAGCATGGGCCTAGAGTCAGGAAGAGCCAAGTTCAAATTAAATCTCAGATACTTACTAGCTGTGTAACCTTGGGCAAGTCACTTCACCTCTGTTTGCTTTAATCTACTGGAGAAGAAAAGTGGCAAAGCAATCCTGTGTCTTTGCTAAGAAAACCCCAAGGACAGCACTGCCTTGTTACAGTCCATGGGGGTCACTAAGAGTTGGACATGACTGAATAACTGGACAACAGGACATATCAAATTTGAGCTGAGAATCTGAGCTCATTTCCCTTGCTTTCTCTGCAGGTGTCTCTTGTCTGGGTTAGCCTCAGTTTTCCTCACCTATGTAATGGGTGGGAGGCTGGAAGGAACAGAAAGGTTTGGGAGCAGCATTTCTGAGAAGAGCTCGGGGTAGAAAGGCTAGGAGCAATGTATTCCTTCCGGCTGGAGAATTATGCTTGACTGAAGGTCAAAACTAGACTCAACGGAGAAAAAAGGAAAACTGGCAAACGTGTGATTTGTTTGGAAAGGGTGGACACCCGTGGCTGCTCCTGTAGCTAAGAATACCAGCCCTGCTCGTGCCTCCTTATGCTCTCAATCCCATTACTACGTGTGACTGGGCACCTAAAATAGCCCATGGAGGCTTTTATCCTTAAAGTTCAGCTTCCATTGGGCTATTATTAGTCAGGCCAGTCATCTTTAACCCTATGCACACCAACGCTCAGCCCAGTTCTAATAGGGATGCCCCAGAGGTTCATGTGGTATGAGGGATTGGTCAACTTTTTAGAATTCAGTTTTCCTTCTAGCATGTAAATCTCATGCATCCTTCACAGTCTGGCTCATCTGATCTCCTGCAGGAAGTCTTCCTATTCATTCTAGGCTACTTTGATCAGATTCTCCTCTAAAACCTTAGTATGGTCACATCTGTAGTATGCTTCCCATTGACTCCCCTATCTTGACATTTGCATTTACTATTTCAGGTCCCCAGAGGGATATTTGCTTCTATCCTCATGGGTATTGCCTAGTGGTTGTAACTTCTAATGCCATAGCTCCTGAATGGGTAGTTCCCCATTATCAATAAACCAGTAGATTGCATTAACTTTTAGAAAAGAAATTTACTAAGAAAGTATAGCAAGAACAAGATAATTTAGGTCACAGCTGGGCTGATTTCCACCTTTGAGTCATCTAGGAGAATGGGTTTAATAAGCTAAGCAAATTAATAGTGTAAAAGTATTTTTACTATTTTGTTCCTTGCTACACAATTTTGAAAGTACAAAGCATTATTACCACATTGGGGATGCATTTTCCCATTGCACAAGCAAGGTCTCTTGGGAGAATAGGCTCAGATTTAAAGTAAAATGAAGCATGAATGCACATGAGTAGAGAACATTTGTGGCCAGGGGCTATGTCCCAACTCCTGGCCCTGAAAATAACGTTCCCTCCTGTCTTGGCCCAGCTCTGTGCTAAAGACCTCAGGCTATCCAAGAGAAGCAGGGCCAACCAGGTGAAAAAATTTGAAGAAACTGAGTCTTTGACTAAAGATAATGTTGTCTACTGGCTGACTGATAATGGAGACCATTCCTGCGGTGGTCCCAGAGCCATGATGTTAGAAGCCACAATCCCTTAAATTTACAAGCCCCTCTTCCTCACCAAGTGTAGTACCTACCATCTTCTGGGCACTTCAGATTGGGAGAGGGGTTCCCAGGTGGGGCAGTGGCCCCAGAGGTAGTTCTATAGGATGGGAACTTGGTCCTTTTGAGTGTTCACTCACTTCCAGCTAGGGGCAGCTAGGTGGTGCAGTGGATAGAGTACCAGTGCAGGAGTCAAGAGGACTTGAGTTCAAATCTCACCTCAGATACTTGATACTCACTAGCTGTGTGACCTTGGGCAAGTCACTTAACCCTAACTGCCTCATCCTGGATCATCTTCAGTCATCCTGATGAATATCTGGTCACTGGATGCAGATGGCTCTAGAGGAGAAGTGAGGCTAGTGACCTGCACAGACCTCCCTCACTCAAAACAAAGTCAAGTGCAAGTCATGTCATCGTTTCTCTGATGGTATGGTCTTCTTTGGCAATGAAGGACAAACACACACACACTTCCAGCTAAGCACTTCTCGAGTCATCAGTTTTTTTTTTTTCTGGCTCTTCAGTCAATTAGAAGACTTTTTCTGGTCACTTGGTACCAAACCCTGCCATTCATGGCTGAAAGTAAACTCACCAAAGTTTCCAACTGGTTGTATTCAAAGCAGGCAAAGAATAACTATACATGTTTCAAGGATTGTGAAAGCAGGAAGGAAATATCTGCTTATTCTTGGAGGTTTGAAACCAGGCAGGGAATATCTGGGTCCTTTCTCATTGACCAATCCCCTCATTCCATGTGGCATCTATTAAACTTAGACTCTGCTTTAAGCATTTAGTACTGATTATCTTGGATTCTCTTGTCTCTTCCATCTAACGTTATCATCTTCTTGAGTCTCTTGACAACATTGCTTTGTTTCTTGGTTCTCACACAGACTCTACCCCAGATTAGAGCCTTCTTGCTTTTGGCCTTTTCCCTTTTCACATGATGAATGAATTCAAATTCCTAAGACATATTTCAATAGGATGGTCATCCTACCCAAGAATCTTCAGTGGCTCCCTAATATCTCTAGAGGAAAAAATACCCACAGTTCCTTGTGGGGTACTTAAAGCTCCCACCTACATTTCCAACAGGGCAGCTAGGTGATACAGTGGATAGAGTGCCTGAACTGGAATCTGGGAATCATCTTTCTGAGTTCAAATCCAGCCTCAGACACTTACTAGCTGTGTGATCCTGGGCAAGTCACTTAACCCTGTTTGCCTCAGTTTCTTCATCTGTAAAAAAATGACCTGGAGAAGGAAATGGCAAGCCACTGCAATATTATTGCCAAGAAAACTTCAAATGAGGTCATGAATTCTGATGCTCCCGAAATGACCAAACAACGTTTCCAGTCTTATTTCTTAATTACCTTCAAGTACCTGCTGTTCTCATCAAAATTTCCATTTAGTTGTGATTCAAACAAATCGTTCATTTCTCACTAAGAATCTTTCTATATCAACAGCAACAATAATAACCACAGCTTGCATTTTACATAGCGCTTTAAAGTTTGGGAGGGACTTTACAAATATCTCTTTGTTGCCCTTATAACATAAGACAGAGAGACAGACACAGAGGAGAGAGACAGAGACGGAGAGAAAAAGAGAGAGAGACAGACACAGAGGAGAGAGACAGAGACGGGGAGAGAGAGAGAGAGAGAGAGAGAGAGAGAGAGAGAGAGAGAGAGAGAGAGAGAGAGAGAGAGAGAGAGAGAGAGAGAGACTGTAATTACCTCATTATATAGATGAGGAAATTGAGACAGAAAGAAGTTAAGTGACTTGCCCAGGGTCACGAAGTCAGTGACTAAGGTTTCATTTGAACCGAGGTCTTCCCGACTGTGGGGCCAGTGCTTCACTGTGCCATCTGCCGAAATGCCCCCCTTCCTGACCTTTACCTCCTAGAAACCCTTCCTTCAAAGCACAGTTCAGGCGCCATGTTGTACAAAGGACTTTTTCTTGATCTCCCAGGGTATTAACACACCCTCCTAGAGTTTTGTTCTTTACAAGTTTGTACGTACTTAAATGAATGAATAAATGTGCATCCCCTAATAGAATGTAACCTCATTAAGGACAAGTGTTATTATTGCTTTTCTTTTTGTGTCTCCAGAACCCATCACAGTGCCTTTGCACATGCCAGATATCTAAGGAATGTTTGTTGAATTGAATTCCTATTTTCTGTCTGGTGTCATTGGTGACTTTTACATGTACAGTGCAGGACAGCATCAAGAGTCCTCCTAAACTTGGATCCAGAAGACCTGGATTCAAATCCTGGCTCTCTTTCAGCTACGTGACCATGCACAAGTCATGAAATTCTCTGAGCCTCAGTTTGTTCACATGTAAATTGGAACTAATAGTACCTTTATTTTCTCACAGGGCTACTGTGAGCAAAGTGTTCACCAAGTGATTTGTAGTTGTCAGTTGTCATTACTTCTGGCCAATCCAATCTAGCTAGATTGTAAGCTCCTCAAAGGGAACAACGCCTCTTATATTTTCCACCGTTCCCAGTACAGTGATCAGCATATAGTGGAAGTTTAATAACTGTCTACTAAATGAATGAGGCAATGTGGAGTAGCAGAAAGCCTATAGTATCAGGATTCACACTATCTGAATTCCTTTTCTGGCTCTTCTTGCTAGATACTAAGACACTCATTTTATATAAGTCACTTTCCCCAGGGGCCAGCTGGGTGGTTCATTAGATAGAGCCTGGAGTCTAGAGGATGTGAGTTCAAATCCAGCTTTAGACACCTACTAGCTTAGACCTTAGACAAGTCATTTAACCTCTGACATCTTCAGTTTCCTCAGCTGTAAAACAGGGACAATAATATCATTCTCTTTCTGGAGTTTTTGTGGGGACCAAATGAGATATTTGTAAAGCATTTAGGTATATCATAGGTGATTAATAGATGCTTGTTTTCTTCCTTTCTTCCCTCCCCTTTTTTTCTCATGTGTAAAATGAGGCAGGACTGGATTGGGTGATTAATAAGATGCCTTTTGGCTCCTTGATTCTAAGAGAAAACAAAGACTCATAGACTTATTGAACTAGGTGAAACCTCAGAAATGATCTCATCTATACTTCTCTTTTTATAGATTGAGGAAAGGGAAAGCAAAGCAATTTGTTCAAGGTCTTACATGCAGACTGTACAGAGTCAGAATTCAAACCCTCATTGGCCCTTTGACTCTAGGGTCCCTGAAGAGGTTATAATTTAGAATTCCATGGGCATTCTACAGGTTCACTCATCATGAGTACATTATTTTCCAGTATGGGCCTGCCTATTCTAGTCTCTCATAGCATGAAATCCAGTTGGCTACCACTCCCATGGAACATCTGGTAAAGTAAAAAAGAACTGGCTCTAGAGTCTGAGGACCAGGTTCAAACCCCACTTCTGATCCTGGCCCTCCAGTTTGCTTATCTATAAAATGAATGAAATAAACTAGATTGCTTCTAAGATTGGATAAGCTTATGATCCAATGATTAATTTCCAAGATTCCTTCAGGTTTTAACTGTGCTTCTATGAAAAGTGTACAAATGTTCAGGGAGGACTTGCACCTCTGGTGTGATGGTTTGCTGAGAACTTTTCAGGGCTGCTCATCCACCTTGGGTGGTGTCCATCTTTGGATGGTGCCCATCTGCCACCCAACCCTCACCTGGAACTACAAGAAGCTGTAGGGTGAGCATTGGGCCACATCCTACTAAAACAATTTTGGCAGATGGTTGAAGGCAACCAAAAGGCCTCAAACCCATTGGTGAGTGAGCAGGATATCTACCCCAAGCATGTAAGGACTTTCTTTTGTGGAATGAGTGGATGAGAACAATTTGTTGCAATGACTATGAAGGCAGCTGAAGCAGGTGCCATGTTTGGTCAGACGCTGAAGATTTCAAGGTCATCCACTGGATTCCAGGCCATCACCAGTTGTTTGGTCTTGCCACTGGACTTCAATGACTTTGGAAGAGGGAGTGAGGTTGATGACTTTGTGCAACTCTGCCTCACTTCAATCCGATTGACCTATATTGTCATCAGTCCTTTTGTAAATGAAGGACAAGCAGCAATAGCCCAGCAATAACATGCTTCTATGAATAGCTCATGTCCTCAAGGAACTGACATCTTGGGGGACCCAGACTGGAAAAAGATAAGTCGATATCCTCTAATTGCTGGGGATGAGTCCTAACCATTAAGGAGACAAGGAACAGCTTCTAGTGAGTAGAAATGCCTGAGTTGAGACTAAGGAAGATAAAGATTCTAAGAGATGTTTTAGAAATGGAAGGAAGGAGTGAAAAGAATAAGCATTTATAAAGCACTTATTATGTACAGGTCACTGTGTGAGATGCTTTTTGTCCAATGTAGATTCCACTGTGGTTCAGTCTGGTGTTCTAGGTGTACATTCTGGACTTCATCAATTAGTCCGCTGAGTTTCTGGTGAATCCTTCCATTTTCTTAAATATTTGTTTAAAATAATGTACAAATGGACTCCACTTACAGAAATATCTGTCCTATGCACAAAAAAAATGTGATTTCAAGAGAGAGTTACATCTGATAGTGATCTCAAAACTTACTAGTCTCAAACTTTTTTCCTTTTCAGCTCTCCAGTGCAGGGCAAAATACAAAAAACAAAGCAAAGTAAAGTTATCCCTTCTTCATTGTGGGAGCTAGGGGTGTGGTACCGCCATGATCTGGAAAATTCATGTAAAAGTTTTTGGCTTACCAAAGAAGAAGTCTGGATTTTTTCTTTTTCTTTTAGAGGGTGTTTATAATGCCATATTGTAAAATTTGAGTTAAGTATTTGGTCATAGGCTCTGTGTCATCTGCTGGCCTTCATGTGTCGTCTGCGGTTTCTGCAAAACTCCCCAAAAATTCCCATTTAATTTCTTATGCCTACTCATGATATATGGAAACCACAATGGGGAAAGTTGTGATGTGGAAGGGATTACTGTATATTCATATTTCAAAAGCAGTCTATATTTTACATAATGAGTCATCACAGAGATCTTTTAAATGACCAGGGGTCTAGCACATTTAAAAATAGGATCCAATTGGCCAAAAGTTGCTTCCAACCACCTCCAACCCCGTGATTTCCAAAGGAAGTTAATCTTGTGCTTTTAATTTTCTTCTGTCTGCTTAGATGCAAATCACAGGCAGTGGTTTGAGAGTCTTGAGATGTTGAGATGGTGAAATCAATGTGGAAGGCATATCAGGTGCGAATTGAATTAAAGTCAATCCAACAAGCATTTGGTAATTAATATTTAGGCATTAGGCACTGAGGCAACATTGAAAAACTGCTCTTGCCTTCAAGTTTACATTCCCCTGGATGATCTAAAAAAGTATACAATAATAATAACAATAATAACAAACATTTATTTATATGACACTTCGCCATTTGCAAAGTGCTTTGTTAATATTCCCATTTGATCCTCCCAATAACCTGGTGAGGTAGGTGCTGTTATTATCCCCATTTTACAGATGGGGAAAATCAGCCTCAGACTTTAAGTGACTTGCTCAAGATCACACAACTAGTAAGTGACTAAGAGAGGATTTGTACTCAGGTCTTTCTGACTCTAAGACTTGGGCACCCTTGTACCACATAGCTTGCCTGAGATAATTTGAGGACAGTGAAAAATGTTCAACACATTGCCAAGATCTAGAGGAAAGCTAGAGATTCAAAAGTTTTAAGTTTACATATTTCGACCTAGAAGGTATGTTACAAGTCCTAGTCTAACCTCTTCATTTTATGAATGAGGACAGTGAAGCCCAGAAGTTGAATGGGTTAAGAGGCATAACGGAGTAATGGATAGAGCACTAGACTTAGAGTAAGGAAGACCTGAGTACAAATCCTTTCCCTTAGCTATGTGATCCTAGGCAAGTAACTTAACCTTCCTATGCCTCATTGTCACAGATGGAATCATAGATTTAGAACTAGCAGGGACCTCAGAAGCCATCACATTCAATCCTCATCCATTCAATGTATAGATAAGGAAAATGACACCCTGAGAAATGAGGTGACTTGCCCAAGGTCGCACAGGTAGTCAGGAACAAAAAAAGGATTTGAACCTAGGTGTTTTGACTCCAAATTCAGCCCATTTTCCACTAAAACCTGCTGCCTCCTATGAGTCTAATGCGATCCAGAAATGAGATCTATTTGACTTCAGAAAATAACTTTCACCAGGTTCCTTGATTTCATTTACCTGCTCTGGATTTCTATTATCCCATCTTTAAAATGAAGGTGTTGGGTTAGAAACATAGGTTCCCAAAGTTGGAGACACTGCCCTCTAGGGGGCAGTAGAATGATCCAGGGGGTATGGTGGTTGTACCCTTGGGTGCAATTGGGTGGTGTTGAAAAAAAATAAGAGGATGGTGGAAGCATAAGGAAAGAAGAGAAGAGAAGAAAAATTTGAAAAACCATTCATACATATTTCATCTATTGTGTAACAGAGTTAAAGTCATAGTGATTACATTATTTCCCAAATAAACATACAAAATGCAAATTATAACCAATCAGTGGTCAAATCCACCAACAGGTCTTAACAAGCAAGTGTTGGCAGGTGAGCTTATTGACCATTGTTGGGAAGTCCAGTATGCATTGGCAGGGATATGTGCGTGCAATGACTTGCTTACAATATGATACTATACAGCTACATGATGCAATATTGCATCATCAAAATTTCAGTGTAGGAAAAACCCCGCAAATTTACACTAAATGACTGAATTTAAGATGTCATTTATATATATGTGTATGTATATGTGTGTATATATGTATATACATATACATATACATGTATGTGTATATATATATATATATATATATACATATACATATAAATGATGCAAATTTTTTTTTAAAACCCTGAAAGAGTTAAAGAAAGTAGATTTCCAGGGGCACAGAGTAATTTTTTTTTTGAAAAGGTGGTGGTAGGCCAAATAAGTTTGGGAATCTCTGGGGTAGATGATCTTGTAGCTATAGTTCCCTACTAACATTGACATTCTAGGATTGAGCACAATACTCCAAATGTGATCTGGTTGTGTCAGATGACAGCAGGATTGTCCTTATCTTGGATCAAATCCCAGTCTCTATCACTCCTTCTCCAGCCTCATGCATATTTAGAAAAAGCAGCGACCTACACAAGGATGTCAGAAGCCAAAAGGAGCTTGCTCAGAACATCTTTCTTTTTTCACTGGCTGTGTCTTTAGCTCTATCTTTCAGTTTTATACCTTTGCCTCAGTCTTTGGTCTGTGTTAAAATGAAACTTTCCTCTCTAACATACCTGTGTGAATAAATTGATTGCATACTTTTCTTCCTTTTTTCCTTCCTTCTTCTCTTCTTTATTCTTCTTCTCTTCCTCCATTTTCTTCTTCTTCTTCCTTCTTTTTCTTCTTTCTTCTCCTCCTTTGTCTTCTCCTCTTCCTCCTCCTCCTCTTTCTTCTCCTCCTCTTCCTTCTTCTTCTTCCTCTTCTCCTCTTCCTCCTTTTCCCTCTTTTTCTTTGCCTCTTTCTCCTCCTCCTTCTTCTTCTCCTTCTTTTCCTCTTCCTCCTCCTTATTCTTCTTCTCCTCCTCTTTCTCCTTTTTCTTCTCCTCTTCCTCCTTCTTCTTCTTCTTCTCCTCTTCCTCCTTCTTTTTCTTCTTCTTCTCCTCTTCTTCCTTCTCCCTCTTCTTCCTAGAAGGAAAGGAATGCCAGCAAGAGAGAGGAAGTCTGTGGAGAAGGACAGAGCTGCTGAAGGAGGTAGCTGAAGCCCCTAAAGACTAATAGTTGACATTTGGAGGGGATGGGGTTCTGGATCCATAATTTCATTTATTTAAGGAACTCCTGGTTTGCAAAATTCCCCCCACCAATGCCAGTGGGGAAGTCATCTGTGACTTAAAATTGCCTCTTGCAAGAGCTGAAAGGGATCTCAGACTATCCAGTTTAATTCCTTCATTTTGCTAGTGAGGAGACCCATGACCAGGGAGGTTAAACACTACCCCAATTTACATCAGAAGCTGGGCAGTTTGGTGGCTCCATATTGCACAGAGTGCTGAGCCTGCAGTCAGGAAGACTCATCTTCCTGAGTTTAAATCTGCCTCAGACACTTACCAGCTGTGTGACCCTGGGCAAGTCCCTTAACCCTGTTTGCCTGTTTCCTTATCTGTAAAGTGATCTGAAGAAGGAAATGACAAACCAGTACCTTTGCCATGAAAATCCCCCAAAGGGGTCAGGAAGAGTTGAACAAAACTGAAAAAAATGAACAAAAACCAAAACAGAAAGTGAGCAAAAAAGGCAGGACCTGAACCCAAGCCCTCTGAATACAGAGTCAATGTTCTTTTCATTATATCACGTGATCTCTACGAGCTAAAGGAATTGTCTTTGGTCACTCAACTACTAGATATCAGAAGCAGGATTTGAATACAAGTCTTCCTCCCTCTGCTATGCCGTCTCTCCCATTTGGCATTTGCAAAGTACTTTTCCTCACAACAGTCTTACACACTAGATAGGGCAAGAATGGTTTTCAGATGAGGAAGCTAAGGGTTCAGAGGACTATGAAATAACCTATGCTGTCACAGGGCTGGGGAGTAGGTCTTCTACCTCGCACCCAGATCCCTATTCTTCTTTGCAGTTCATTACTGGACCTCTGTGTCTTTGCTGACTTTGCTGACAATTTGACCTTGGGCACACTGTGCTTCTGACATTGAAAATGACTCCCCTGTAACCCAGCAGCCCACTGGTCTCATTGATCCAAACTCTCTCCCTCCCAGCTCCCTAATTCAGGGCAAAATACAAAATCCAAAGCACACTGTCTATTTAAATAGCAAACATCTGCCCTACAAGGCCCTACAGAGCGATAAGCAGAATACAAAGTACAAAAAAAACTGAGGAAAATTTAAGGAAAAATGTTTGTGGAAGTCATTTGACAATCCCCAGAGTGCCCTTTTACAGACCTGAGCTGGGCACAAGACCAACACCTCTTCAGAGGTTGACCTTGTCTTTCCAGGTAACAACTGTATGTAGATGTTACATCAGGAGTCCTGTGCCTAGGAGCTGCATTATGATAGGAATACACTACAAACTTTATAAAATGAGGTTTGGGGTCAGAGGAGGCAAATGAACCACTGCAGACCCATGGCACTATGCTGTGGTGGACTGAAAGTCAGGGAGCCCAAATTCTAATTTGGACCCTCTGACTGATCATAGAATCATAGACTTTGAGTGAGAAAGGACCTTAGAAGTCATCAAACCCAGTTCCTTTATATAACAGATGAGGAAACTGAGGCACAGAGAGGTTAAGGGACTTGCCCAGGCTCACACTGCTAATAAGTATCTGAGATAAGATTTGAACCTGGTCTTCTTAACTCTAAATTCAATATTCTACTTTGCTCCATGACCCCAAGGTCATGATCTTTGAGCCTCAGCTTCCTCCATTCCAATGAACACATATGAGGAGTGCTATGAGATAGATTCAAAGTTTAGATAAGATACACTCCCCACTTTGAGTATTATAAAGTACTTGGCAGTCTCTGAAGTGGACCCTTCCATCGCTGCTGTGGCAATCTGAACATCAGTGCCATAGGAAGTTTGGTGGTAGCAGACCAGAGCTTTGTATGGGGAGGCAGGTTGCAGATTGCATCAAATTGGAAATCCAGTTCTTGGGAAAGGGGAGTGTCAGATTGTCATTGATTGAATGCACTTTGAAACACCAAAATCTGGCATATCAGCTTCCCATACTGTGTATACTTCCCATACCTCCCTAATATGAACCCTACTCCACTCTCTGTCCCTTTCTGTTTAAGGCTCAGTGAAAGATGAGGAAAGAATACTGCCTTAGAAAGTCTTCCCCTCTGATGTTTGTTGTTCATTTGTTTTCAGTCGTGCCTGACTCTCCATGACCCCATTTGGGATATTTTTGCAAAGATATTAGAGAGGTTTGCCATTTTCTTTTCAGCACATTTTACATAGGAGGAAACTAAGACAAACAGGGTTAAGTGACTTGCTCAGGGCCACGCAGCTAGCAAGTGTCTTGAACTCAGGTTCAAATGTAATATAACATAGGTTCATATGCATTAATTTTTTAAAAGTCTGCTTTATTCCAGGCCTGGCACACTATCCAACGCACCACCTAGCATAGGAGAGCTCATTTGGGAAAATAGATGTTATTTCTACAGAATCACTGGATCATCAGCTTCACAGATTCTCCAAGAGCTGTGTGCCATGTACAAGAATAATGCTACTGATTCTTTATCACTAAGGACACACACTTCAGATCATTTTTCAAGGAGTGGAGATGGACTCCCCAAAGTGGCCTATATTTTCTTGTCCAGTCCTACTTGTCACCAAGGACACATATTTACAGAATAGGTAGATCAGAAAGGGATAATTTGGCCAACAATAAATTTGGCCTCACTAGCATTGTAAGCTAAAAAATAATCATGAATAGAAAAATAATAGAGATGTTTAATAAATGTTTGGGTAGATTTCATGGCTGGCAAGACAGAGATATAGAGAGGTAGAGAGGTAGATAGACAGACAGACAGACAGACAGACAGACAGACAGACAGACAGACAGACAGATAGATAGATAGATAGATAGATAGATAGATAGATAGATAGATAGATAGATAGACAGATGGATTCATAGAAGCATAGAAGGTTCGAGATGAAAGAGCCAGCTCCATCATTATGACAAGGAAATAGAAGCCCAAAGATTAGGTAATAGAAGCTCCTAGAGGAAAGTTAGTTTTTCCAGGTTGTCTGATAAGGACATTTAGACTTATAAGACCATTTTTAGATAACTATTTTTCATGCTAAGCTGAATCTCCCTAAACTATTAGTTCTTAACTGTTTGCGTGTGTGTCATGGACACCTTTAGCAATCTCATGAAGCCTATGAACCCTTTCTTAGAATATTTTTAAAAAATATATAAAATATAATTTGATATGTTATATTTATATAGTTATATTGTATTATATTATATATTATATTACATTATGTTATATAAAATAAAATACATAAGGTGACAAAAGAAGTAAATTACATTAAAATGTAGTTATCAAAATTTACTTTTTGAAAAGTTCACAGACTTAGAGTTAACAACTCCTGTGCCTAGAAGAAGAAAGTTATCTAGAGAAGAGATAGTTTCAACCACTGAATGAATAATGAGTAGGGAGAAAGAGACCTGAGTTCTAATGACAATTTTTCAACCACTTTATTATGTGACAGACCATATTCTCTGTGTCAATTTCCTCAATTGTGAAAAGGGGAAGAGAAACTTCCACTTTTCTAGAATAGCATGAAACAAAAGATAGATATGATGTTACAATTGTCAGTTTTCTTTTTAAGACCGTTGGTCCATTTTAAGATAGGTTCATATGTGTTAATTTTTAAAAGATAGATTATTCAAGATATGATTCTGAATGAGTCTATGCTCTCAAAAAGTATACCAGCAGAGAGGGACCTTTGGTGGTCCTACCAAGTTCAAAAAGTTTTGAGTGTAGCCCCCATTGATGGTCTGTTCCTCACCATCTTGGCTGAAGGGTTGGGGGTGAATTGTTTGGTCATAACAACTTTGAAAGAGGGGATGAGCTTTAGGGGAAGGGAGTGGGACAGGGAGGAGGACATGAGTTTTACTAGTGGAATTACAGATTCTTAAACTATTTAAGTTCAATATTTTACATTTAGAAAAAAATTTTACATTTTTTTTTCTCTGTTTGTCTTACATTCTATTTGATTCTCACTATTCCTCTGGGAGTTAGACAAAGTTAAAAATTATTATTTCCATTAAAAAAAAAAAGGAATGGTAATCTATCTGCATCCAGAGAAAGAACTGATCAATAGAAATATGTACAGAATAATTTTACATGTGCATGGTTATTTGTGTCTCATGGTAGCCATCTCTAGAGTGAGACTGGGGGGAGAGAGAAGAAAAAAAGAAAAAAGAAATTTACATAATAACTTTATCATATATTTAAAAGGCATAGCAAGTTGTACCTAACAGGTTTGAAGTTTCTTGTGCCATTATCTTTTTAAAATTACACTAAGTTATAGAAATGCTTGTTTTATTCCATAAATTAAAAATAAAATAAATTATATTGTTATGCCAAATACGTCTATCTATATGTCATCTATCTATATATCCATCTACTGACCTATCATCTATCTATCCATCTATCTATCCATCCATCCATCTATCTATCTATCTATCTATCTATCTATCTATCTATCTATCTATCTACCTACCTACCTATCATCTATCTATCTATCTATCTGTCTACCTGTCTACCTGTCTATCTGTCTGTCTGTCCATCTGTCTATCTATGTGTGTAAATGGAAGTCCGTTGGGACAGTTTCTTTATTATTTGTTTTATCATTGAATCCTCAGCACCTAGGACAGTGCCTTGCTGAGTCTTGTAATAGTAGATAATAATAATAATGACAATACTATCATTTATATAATACTTTGAGGTTATAAGTGGTTTTACAAAGCACTTCACATCTATCTCATTTAATCCTCACAACAACCCTGGGAAGTAAGTGTTATTTTTTATCCTCATTTTAGAAATGAGGAAATTGAGGCTGAGGGTGGTTGAGTGACTTGCCCCCATGGTCATACAACTAGTATTTCTGAGGCAGGATTTGAACTCAGGACCTCTTCACTTCCAATCCATCACTTTATCCCCTATGCAACATAGATAGTCAATAACAGATACTTAGACAATTGAATCGAATTGAAGTGCTTTGTCCAAGATCCCAAAAGAAGACAGTGGCATGACCATGGAGCTTGGATCAAGAATTGCAATAGGCCTCAGTAGCACTCTAATCCGCAATGCCTGGTACATAATAGATGCTTAATAAATGTTGATTGATTCATAGTCCAACTTACTCCTTTTACAGATGAGGACCCTGAAGACCATAGCACTTAAGTGATTTGTACAAGACCACATAAGTTGTGTTAGACCCTGGCTCCCCTGACTTCAGAGTCAGTGCCTAATACGCTTACATAACTCCAATCTCCTCTAGTAAAACAGGAGTCCTATCATCATGAATGATGTAAAATATTTTTCCTGTGGTTGTTTCATATTCGCAGAGACATACTTCCAAATGAAATATGAAGAGAACAGATGCTCTCCTCTTCCCAACCCCCTCAGATAAAATTGCTGCCAAAGCAGTATGGATTTTGGTCAATCTCCTGAACCAGCTAAAGTATGCCTACCACCAAGGCTGGAACTCAACAGTGGGCTCTTTTCCCTAAGAAACTGCCCTAGGCAGGAAGCATAGCACAATCCACATAGCGCTGGGCATGGAGTCAAAGAAACCTAGGTATAGGGGTTGGGGGGATGGGCGGACCTCAGAGGCTGTCTGGTCCAACCCTCTCATTTTCCAGATGAGCTAAGTACCAAGGAGGTTAGGGAAATAATGAATGTCAAAGATGGGATTTGAACTCGAGTCCTTTGGGTTTGGAGCCAATGTTATTTCTACTACTCATGATGCCTCCTTCTGAAGTTGCGTTTAAATCTACTTCAGACATATATTACCTATGAGATAGGGATATAGCAACACTAACATCTCAAGGTTTTTGTGAAGAGATAATGTAGGTGAAGTGCTGTGGAAATCTGAAATGGGATTGCACTGGGAAGGAGAGGATGAATTCCCTTCAAAGTTTGGGATGCTTGCTTTGATTGTCTCTGCTACTCAGTAGCTCCAGGGGAAAGTCCAGGAATGCTGAGCTAGAACCCCTTCTCCTGGAATTCCTGAAACTAGGACTAGCCAAGACCCCTTCGAGAAGTTGAGCCAGAAAGGACTCCTTCCTTAGAGATGCCCAGAGTATATGCTTTCATTCCGTCATATTGGTGAGCTGCTACTTCATGCTTCCAAAATTCTCTGGTATTGACTGGGAGATTCTGAGACCCCTTCAAAATTCTCCTGATCCTCGGAATAGTAGGTATTTGGTTCCTTGGGCAGATGTGCTCCTAGGGGAGGACTTGAGTAGTCAATAAGCATTTATTAACTATTTACTCAGAGAGCATCCTCCAGAGCCCTCTCTCCCTTCTCACATTGATGAGACAGTGGAAAGAGTATCACATTAGGAGTAAGAAAATCTGTGTTCTAGTCTGGGCTTATCCATGACGAGTGGTGTGACCTTGAGTTAGTTATGTCTCTTCTGGGAGAGTTGTGTGTTAGATGAGCTCTAACTAGCACCAACTATCTGTTTCTCTATGTGTTTGAATGTAGACTTGAAGAAAGCATACTTAGCTTCACTTTCTAGATCACTGAATGGATTAGTGTTTGGACTTTCAGATCAGGTAGGAAGAGAAAGCAGTGCTGGGACTTGTCAGAAAATTTTCATTTTCTTTAAATTCACAGTTTTCCCAGGATCTAATGCAATACCTGACAAATAGTAGGTGCATAATAATAAATAAATTTTTGTTGAATGAATGAATAGTGCCAAAGAGACAGCCTTCTACTCTGCCTACAATAGGACCAGTCTAGGCTCTGAATGATAAGACTTTCTCTTCTTTTTCACCCTGGAATGAAAGATGTGGCTGAAACCCACTACTCTTACTCAGTGTGATTCCAAGAGGCAGTTGGTGGGTAGGATTCTAAATTCTGTGTCACAGAGGGCCCTAAGGAATTGGCAAAAACCATAAATGTAACACTGTCTAGGCTGTCTTTATGAGAAGGCTCACCACTTACCCATCGAACAGGGTGGTATAATTTCCAGAGCAGGGCCTGGGGAAGGGTGTGTGGGACTGTTGCCTAAGCTTAGCTGACACCCTAAATTCCATCCATATTTGTGGGAACTCTGGAAACTTTTGAATTTCCACATTATGTATTCATTTTTCAATTTCTTTTCTCTCTCCCCCAACCCCATCCCATGGTTTGGTATGAGGGTGGTTTGCATGGAAAATAAGCTTTGTCTTGTTTGGGAAAGCAGTTTATTTCTCAATGCAAAGGCTGTAGAGACAATCATTTAAATGCTTGAGGTAACAAGCAACTTAGATCACCTAGGTAATGGCTTCTTAGAAAGAGAAAGGGGAAGGTCAGTATTGGCCTAGAACTGGACTGGGGCATGGGGTAGGAACAATAGAGAAGTTGAGGCATCTTATACTAATGTAAAAGGAAACAGGAAGAGTTTCTTTGGAAATATCAATAAAACTGTGTCTTGAGACTTTCTCATTTTAGTCCATGGTACCACCATTTTCCTGGGCACCTAGACTCAAAACCTCCAAGCAATATTTGATTCTCTTTGTCCCTTTCCTTACATATTGAATCAGTTACCAAGCTCTGTGGATTTTTCCCTTGAAATATCTGTTGTATCTTGCTCCCTTCTTGGCTCATACTGCCACTGGCTTAGGGTTTAGTTCATGCCCATGTTACTTCTTGCTAGGATTAATGTAATAACTTCATAATTCATTGCCTTCTGTGGTTCTCTACCCTTTAATTCTCCCTATACATTATTGCCATGTTAATGTTTCTAATGCCAATCATATGATACCCCTAGCCCCCAATAAAAATGTTTACTCATTACCTACTAAATCAAGTTCAAACTTAGGATGGTTCAGGTAAACATATTTCTACTACAGAAAAAGTTGTTGTATCTAACACCCAGGGCACCCCTGTCTACCCCTTTATTGGGGTAGACTGACTGCTATAAATATTTTTGTACAAATAGGCCTTTTTTCCTTTTCTTTGATTTCTTTGGGATATAGAACTAGTAGTGGTATTGCTGAATCAAAGAGTTTTATATAGCCCTTTCGGTGTAGTCCCAAATTATTCTACAGAATGGGTGGACTATTTCACAACTCCACCAACAATGCATTTGTGTCTCTATCTCAAATAAAGTCAAGCTGACAGCTCCTTAGCCACAATCAATCTATAAGGCACAATCCCCTAGGTAAAGGGTTGTTGACAAAAGCCAGCAGTGTCCCCAGGCTAAGGTCAAATCTTCTCTTTCAATTCCTTGTGACTGGGACTGAATCCTAATCCATGACTTAGGGTTAGAAATTGTGGCGCTCCTCTAAGGCTTGGCAAGCAAATGAATTTGAGCCAGAACAAAAGTTGAATGAAGGACACAAGATCGTTGTCCTCCATCCACTTGATCTACATTCCTCCCTTTATTAAAATCTAGCAATAAGGCTTTGAGCTGCTCTACATGTACATGTCCTGCTCAGGGTAAATTGGTGGCATCATCTTCATGTATCAGGATTCAGTGAAAGTCTGTAGATAACTGCTTTATTAGAGGAATGAGGGCTGTATTCAGGTCATGCCAGTCCCCTTGTACTCAAGGTCCTCCAAAACTGGTATTTATGTAACTCTCCAGCCTTATCTCCCAATACCTCTTTTTACATACTCTGAATGATAGCAAACAAATCTACTAATTTTCAACAACACATATTTGTACTTATTTTTCTGCATATCTTCACTCTTCATCTATTTCCTTTTTCTATGTGGTCTATGGCATGACTTGATGAAAATACAACTTCATTTTTTCCCCCTCGATTTCAAACTAAATACTTTCCATTGTACTTCCCACTTCACTTTGGTTCCTGGATTTCCTTACATGATTATGGTTATTTTGCTGATGTGGATATTCCCTCCAAAGATGTGATAGCAACCCATCCATATTTGCCCATTCTTTACAACTGTTGAATGTATCTTCCCGCAAGTCTGACATGTGGAGTTCAATCAATATGCTAGCGGTCTTCTCATTTCCTAGGTTTCAGGGTATCAGTGGAATACATGAACTATCCACCAGTTTTCTCTTGTTCTTACCTCTAACTAGACCATTTTTTTCAAGTATATATTTTCCTAATGACATCTTTTACTTTGATTCTTCTTCAAAGTTTCTTATTTTTTACACATTGCAATCATCTCATATGACCTGTTGATTACCCTCAAAGGCAAGTGTCCCAATTTTTCTACATGCCCTTCAGCATTTGTCATTTTCCTTTTCTGTCCATATTATCTAATCTGATAGGCATGATACAGAGTTGTTTTAATTTGTATTTCTCTGATCAATAATGATTCAGAGCATTTTTTTCATATGATCCTTGATATTTTGATTTCTTCATCTGAAAACTTCCTGTTTCCTTTGACCATTTATCAATTGAAAATGGCTCGTGTTTTTATAAATTTGGCTCAGTTCCCTATACATTTGAGAAATGAGGCTTTTACCAGAAAAACTTACTGTAAAAATGTGCCACCCCCCCCCCCCCAGCCATTTCCTATTTTCCTTCTAATTTTGGCCACATTTGTTTTCTTTGGGCAAAAGTGTTTTAATTTCATGTAATCAAAATTACCCACTTTACTTCCTGTGATTCTCTCTATTTCTTATTTGGTTGTAAACTCTTCTCTTATCCATAAATGTGACAGGTACATTTTCCCATGCTCCCCCAATTTACTCATAATATCACCCCATAGGGTGACCTATCTAAACCATTTTGACCTTATCTTACAGGGTAAGATGTTGTTCTAAGCTTATTTTCTTCCAAACTGCTTTCCAATTTTCCAAGAAATGTTTGTCAGAAGTTGAGTTCTTATCCCAAAAGCTTGGATCTTTGGGCTTATCAAACATTAGGTTACTATGACCATTTACTACTGTGTATTGTGAACCTAATTTGATCTACCACTGTATTTCTTAGCCAGTGGCAGCTAGTTTTGTTGATTACCACTTCGTAATATAGTTTGAAATCTGGATCACCTTGCTTCACATTTTTGTTTTCCTCTATTCCCTTGATATTCTTGATCTTTCAGATGAATTTTGTTATTAGTTTTTCTAGTTCTATCAAATAATTATTTGGTAGTTTAGTATAACACTGAATAAGTAACTTAATAGACAGAATTGTCACTTTTTATTTTATTGGGTCTGCCTACCCAAAAACAATTAATATTTATGTAATTGTTTAGATATGTTCTTAATTGTGTGAAAAGTGTTTCATAATTGTGTTCATATAGTTCTTAACCTGATCTTGGCAAGCAGACTCCCAAGTATTTTGTATAGTCTGCCTTTGTTTTGAAATGGGATTTCTCTTTCTATCTCTTGCTATTTGGTTTTGGTAGCATATAGAAATATTGATGATTTATGTGGATTTATTTTATATCCTGCAACTTTACTGAAGTTGTTAATTGTTTCAACTAGTTTTTTAGTTGATTCTCTAGTGTGTTCTAAGTATATTATCATATCATCTGCAAAGAGTGATAGTTTTATTTCCTCATTGCCTATTTTAATCCAATTTCTTTTTCTTTTCTAATTGCTATAGCTAGCATTTCTTTTTTTAAAAAAAATAATATTTTAATTTATCCCAATAACATGTAAAAACACTTTTTAACATTCTTTTTTTTTAAGTTTTGAGTTCCAAATTCTATCCCTCCTTCCCTTCCCCCCCAAGACAGTAAATAATCTGATATAAGTTATACATGTGCAATTATGTAAAATATCTCCATATTAGCTATTTTGTGCAAGAAGACAAAAGAAAGAAAAAAGAATGAAAGAAAGAAAGAAAAAAGAAAGGAAGGAAAGAAGGAAAAGAAAAGTAGTATGTTTCAATCTTTATTCAGACAAGTTAAGTACTTTCTCTGGAGGAGAGCATTTTTTGTCATGAGTCCTTTGGGATTATCTTGGATCACTGTGTTGCTGAGAATAGCCATATCATTAATGTTCTTCATCATACAATGTTTCTGGTACTGTGCACAATGTTCTCCTGGTTCTGTTCACTTCACTTTGCATCAGTTCATATAAGTCTTTCCGGGTTTTTCTGAAATCATCCTGCTTGACATTTCTTATAGCACAATAATATTCCATTACAATCGATACCACTTGTTCAGTCATTCATTAATTGATGGGGATCCCCTCAATTTTGCAATTCATAACTACCACAAAACCCCCCGAAAAGAAACTATGTAGTTAGCCTTTCTAATACAATATTAAATAATAGTGGCTGTAATGAATAATCCTGAAAAAACTCAAACTGTTCCTGGGACTACATTCAAAGATTTTTCAGTCTTGATAGAAACTACCTAAATTTGTGCTCCCCTGGCACAGTCTTCAAGAACCCAGCATCATGATAAGGCATGAGAATAGAAGACACTGTGGAGTAAAGCATTTGGCAAAATCTCCATATCTTCTTAAAACATAATGTTACTCTTTCCTCCAGGCTCCCTGCCAATTTTTATCTATCTTGTTTCGTTCCAATAAAATATATCTACCTCAGAGTCATATTCAAATCATTGGTCTCATCCCATCAACTCTCAGTGATACCCATATGGCCAAATTTGCCTCTTTGCAACTTGTTTTTCAGCCATGCTTTGTGTATCTATATGAAGGTATCTTAGGCTATTGTTTTATTACCAGTTTGTTTCTCAGTTAGTGTGTCCTGGGAACTTCTAGGTCCCTCTATTACAATTCTTCTTCCTTCACTGTTGCTGGTCTTCATGGCACTGGGCTTGGTGGATGCACATAGAAAGCAGTTCTTACCCTCATTTTTTCTACTTAAAGATCCTTTTGACTAGATTTGTAGGACACTACCAACATACGTCCACTCCTTATTCTCTGGATTTTTCTATTTGTTTACCAGCAGCCATCTCACCCCAGAGTTGCCTCTGCCCTGAATTCTTCTCTTGAAATTGGTGAATGCCTGCTTAGTAATACAGTTTCATGAGGAGCTCAGGCAATGATCGTTTCATTCACAGCTCCATTTTTTATTCCCAGTCTTTTCCAAAACCTTCATCCTGAACACCTTTCAGTTACCCTTCTCCATCTCCCTTTCCAGCTTCCTTTTATGAGCTGCCTTTTTCCCCCCATTAAGATGTAAACTTGAGTATTGGGACTGTCTTTTTTCTTATATTTTTATCTCCAGTAGTTAGCATATACCTACCACCTCCTAAATGCTCAATAAATGCTTTACCTATATACTTATCTTCTTACTGGCCCTATTAGGTACACTCCATTTTTTTACAAATACCCTTTGAAAAAGACAGCTTTGAAGCTGTGATCCAGAAATCCAAATCTCATACTCAGACCTTGTCATTTTGAATAGCTGCTCATTTCGCAAATCACCTTCCATTCCTTGTTGAATAGATAGCCTTTGATATACATCAGCATTAAAATATCACATTCCTTCTTAAGGTCTGAAATATTTTGCCCAAAATTTCATGATATTTAGTAAAACCTTTCTTACTCCCTCTGAAAATATTATTTGTACCCATGTGAATAATCTGAAATGGATAGTAACCATTATATTTAACAAGTCCTGAGAAGTTCTGTCACATCTTGATACATCCTATGAGATCAGGGACCTCTCTATTGTTGCTATCAAGTAAAAATATAGCTGCTTCAGTATTCCTCACCATTGCTAATTATCTCTTTGTCTTCTAGTCATTACTGGGTAATCTCTAACCTGACAGCACCTATGGATTCTCAATATCATCACTTGGAAGCCAAGATGCTGCTTCCTCTTCAGTCTGTGCAAATTCCTCTTTGGAAAGAACTCTGTTCCCTGAAGAAGGTAGATCTCCAGAGAGTGGGAGAAAGTTGTTTTGACCAATCATAGATTCAGGTGTAAGTCTTTTCTGTTTTGGGGGTTCTTTCGGATAACTGAGAGTCTGTCTTGTATGTATTGTCAGTCTAAGCACTTACTTGGGAGCTGAACATGTTTTTTCTGATGAAGATCTAGACATGACCCAAATTTTGCTATTCCCAGAAATAACTGTAGTGGTCTACCTCCCACCTTCTGCAGTGACACCCAATGGCCATTAGAACAATGATAACAAGTCAATGATGTCTGTGCCAATGGGTAATATATGAATTGTTGCATCCTGTAGGAGGAACTGAAAATGGTTAATGTTCTGTGGCTTCTTTTCTTTTTTAAAATTTGATTTTAGTATTATAGTTTCCTCTGTGTCATTTTTTCCCCTTTTTCTTTCCTTTATCATATGTAAAAGCAATTTAATTGTCATGTACTTCTACGAAATAGTGGATTTCAACCAGTGCCGATCATAACCTTTCCATGCCTGGACTCAGGTCCTTCACAGAAGACCCATTCCATTCTCTGGAGGGCTTCTTCTAGGTCCTTCCATATTGCATTGACATGAGTGCAATGCTTTGTTTGCCTGTCCCTCTGTTAGCTCTCATTCTTACATAACTGGCAGATCCCTTGTCTCTATATTTTAAGAAGTAAGCCATGCAGACATTTGAGTTCAAGAACTAAAGGTACCAGAATGGGGGAAGGGATCAGACAGATATAGATACAGACAGCCACCTGAAGGAGGATAACACAAAAAAACTAGACCTGGCAATAGACTCAAGCTATGGAGAGGAACAGATGTTGGAAGGTCAGTCAAGCAAACTGACCAGCCGAGATGCTGCCCCCAGAGGAAGCTACATGAGAGTCAATGAAGAAAGAAAGGACTTCCAGGCCCTGTAGTACCAGAAGTTAGGAGTAGCCTTTGCTAGGCAGCCTCACTACCACTCTACTCTAAGTCTGACCTCACACTTCCCATGAGGGTTGTGTGTATTTGGGGAAGAGGGAGACCCACGTGCATGGGGCTGGGGTAAGAAGAATGTTTTGTAGCTATTTTTCTTGTTATGCCATTGGAGGAAATACCTTTCCTAAAGCCTAATGAAGTCTACTAGCTGATTGTTAACTAATACTATATTAATGGGGGCTCATGAACTACAGTGTTAGGAGTTCAGCCTCACAGGGTTGATTCCCTAAAATCTGAGATATTAGTCACCCTCTGAGGACCCAAACCACAGATGCAAATGCAAATTGGGGGAGTAACGTAGAGAGGGCACAGCATTAGACAAATCATTTCACTTCTCTAAGCCTCAGTTTCCTGACCTATAAAATGAAAAGGAGTGGATAACTTCTCAGGTCCTCTCAGTTCTAAATATATTAGCCCATGCTCCTGTCAATTCTTTCTTCAGTGTATTTTTCACACCCATCCCTGCCTTCCTCTTTGCACAACTATCACCCCAATAGAAGTGTTGATTCTTTCATGCTTGAATTACTGCACTGATCTCCTTGAAGAGCTCCCTTCTCTCCAGGCCCTTCTTTCTCTAATCTCTCAAGACACTGCTACCAGACTAATTTTCTTAACCCAATACTTTCACCACCAACAACAACAACGACAATAAAATTTCAAAAGTTCTCTAATGCCTATAGGATAAAGTAAAAATTCCCTCTTCTCACTCACTATTATCTGGATTACTTCAGATACCAGGATTCTCTTTGTACACACCTCTGTGGCATGATAGAAAGTGTGTTGGGAAGGTGTCTCATTACAAAATATTTCCCTCATTTATTTCTGAAATCCCACCACTGGCATTTTATTCTTTTGGGTTAAAGCATTGCCTTCTTCAGGCATTCAATGTAAACAAATCTCTGTGGGGAGAAGTGGATTAAGTGACTAATCCTTCACTTTGAATGAGTTTATCAATTCATTTTTGTTATTGTTGATAGGAAAGACAGGGCGGAGATTACATGGACTGCCTAGGAAGGGTAGATTTCCAGAGACAAAATAGTGTGGTGGAAAGAACCTTGAGATGAGAGACCTAATGTCTGGGTTCTACTTCTGACGCTGTCAGTTCAGTGGTTTTTCAGTCATGTCCAACTCTTCATGACCTCATTTGGGGTTTTCTTGACAAAGACACTGGAATGCTTTGCCATTTCCTTCTCCATCTCATTTTACAGATGAGGAAACTGAGGTAAATAGGGTTAAGTGTCTTGCCCAGGGTCACACAGCTAGTAAGTGTCTGAGGCCAGATTTGAACTCAGCAAGATGAGTCTTCTTGACTCCAAGTCTGACACTATTCATTTGCTACCTAGCTAACCCTTCCCTGCCCCGCCCCCTCTCAGTATTCAGGTAAATAACTTTGGACAATCATTTCCCTTTCCTGGGTCTCATTTTCTTACCTGAAAATGAAGAGTTTGTACTAGATAAACTCTTAGGTCCCTTCCAGTTCTAAACTCCTCTATAATTTGGGAGTTGAGCTAAGATTTGAAAAATGGATAGGATAGTCAGAGTGGAAGTGGGGGAGGAGGGTATTCCAGGCAGAGGAAAGAACCTCCACTGTCTCAGAATTCTCAACATCTGTGCACCACCAAGCTTTTAACAACAGCTCAGATTTTTAAAGTGTGTTTCCGCCTCATCAGTGGCTGCATAGAGCGGATGTTGCTGGATGTGTGTGAACATGGCTTTGTTTTTTACTTCACACCCTCAGGCTTCATTTTTATGAAGAACTTCCTTCTGTTGGTGCTTTGGGAATATTCATTCCTGGTTTACATAGAGCATAGTTGACAGTTAAGCTGGGAAATGTACCTATGGTTTAAATGCAGAATAAACAGATCTTCAGTGAAAAGGTGCTTTTTCTGCAGAAGGACCCTTAGTTTCTTTACCAGAAACCCCTTGCCCCCAGCCACAACTCATTCCTTAGCAACATAATCAATAGTAACATTACAGCTTTCCCCCATCAACCTGAATGTGTCCCAAGCTACCCTTTCAGCTATGTATCCCACTACTCTGCTACACAAACCTTTCACTTCACCCAAAACATGTAAAGATGTAAAAATTGTATTTTCCTACCTCCACATGTGTTTCCACCATAGCCACTGCCTAGACTATATTCCCCTTCCTTTGAGCCTCTTCTCCTCCTTCTCCTTCTTCTCCTCCTCCTCTTCCCCCTTCTTCTTCTTTTTCTTCTTCTCCTCTACCTTTTCCTTTTCCTTCTCCTCCTTCTTCTCCTCCTTCTCCTCCTCCTTCTTCTTCCTCTTCTTCTTCTTCTCCTTCACTTAGCTACCTCTCTTACAAATCCTTTCCTGACCACCCAGGGCCATCTCTCCATCCTCAGTCACTTGCTTTCTATACCATTTATATGCCACCTTGTGTTTCCTCTAGGGTTTTATTCCACAGTATTTTTTTATCTCTTTTATTACTTTTTCAGTTTTTGTCTTCTTCCCTCAACTATCTTAGCATCTTTGTATTACCCAAAGAACTTATTCCAGTACCCTCTTTGCTCCCAGTAGGTATTGAATACATCCTTCTTTGATTAATCTGTTAAGTATAAGCTCCTGGAGAGAAAGGGCCATTCTGCTTTTATTTTTGCATTATCAATTCACTTGATACCTATTTGCTAATGGATTAAGCTGGTTGTGTTTGTACTTGTCTTCAAGATCCTCTTGTTAGAGCATCATAGAGGCAAAATATACTGTGTGCTCCAGATCATTCCTCTTCAGCATGTATATGTGTGGGTTTGGAGCTACAACTGGCACAAGGCAATCAGGGCTTTGTTCTAGGAGCTGACATCCAGGTGGGCATGCTTCCTTCTCTATAACAGAACGTTAGCCCACCACCCCCTCCCTTGAACTATGGCCATGGATAAAACTATGGAACTATGCCCTAAGATAAAAGAGGGTCATCACACCCCTCTCTTAGGTCTCTTCAACCCTCAGGGGCAGATGGTCCCCAATGCTTCACCTGACCTGAGGACTCAAGCCAGGAATTAGACTCCTGAGATCAGCAAGAGGGATTCTGTGGAAGACAGCATGTGTCCCTTGATCTTCCACTATAGTAAACTTACCTCTGGCACTTCTCAGTCCCTATCCTTCCCCACCGCTCTCTCCTATAGTTTCAAACCTTGTTGATAAGCTCCTCTTCATCTTAGATTTCATACTCTTATGTACCTTCCATTTTCTTGTGCTCGTTGGAACCCAGTTCTCTCCTGAAAAAACTCAATCTCTTGGCTTGTCTCCAAGGCTAGCTGCTTCTTCCCTTTCTTCTTCTTGACACACAAGGTCAGGAAGATGAGTTGGAATAATTCTTGTCCCCGTAGTCACTTTTAGACTCTCCTTCTGCTACCATCATTCAGCACTTACCTCTTCTCCTTTAAATTTCTATCTCTCCTTTCCACATCCTTATTTCTGTCATCTCTGGATCACTAGGTCACTTTCCCTGTTTCCAGGTAAATTCAGTTCTTGGCTTGCCATCTTCTCCACTGTAATTCCCTTCCCTCCAAACGCACTTGTATTCCAGTTTTCTAAACTCCTCAAATCCCATGACCCCTGTCTCCAGTCTACATAAACTAAGAATAGGAGTGATTATTATACCTTAAAAAATCACCTCCTTTCCCACTCGATGTCCAGGAGACAGAATTCTTAAGCATAGTCTTACATGACTATCCTCTCTTTTCATGCGGATATGAATCTATCCATGACTCCAATGTGATTTTTGTCCACATTTTTTTTCCAGAAATGCTTCATGGAGTATATATCCAAGATGCTAATGGCTTTCCTCTGAGTCTTTTAAAATTCCACATAAGATGGTGAACTAACTGGAAGAAGTACAGTCAGAAACTGTTTTCATAATACCTTCAAACAGATCTAGAAAAACACCAGACTCAGTGATGATTAGGAAATCCATGAAAAATCACAGTGAGTCAGTTTTCCAGTCCAAGCCAACATCAGGAGACAGAGAGGTCTACAGATACTGGAGATGAGGCCTATCTATACTCAGAGCATTCAAATATAGGGATTGAATGAGGGTCAAAATGTACATTACATTAAGAAGGGGTTTCAAATCCAGCAAAAATAATCTCAGTCTTATTCAGGTGTAGAAATAGGTGCCACTTGGCAGTTCTGTTGATCACTTTTAAGTTTCAGGTCAAAATTTGGGGTTGGCTGAGAGAAAACCTGCTCCTTAGTGTGATAGTCCATGGTAAGGAACAATTGCAAACCTTAGGCCATGAAGAAGAAAGCAGTAGCTATATGACTTTGACTTTAGTAGCAAAGCAGAATAGGATCTTAATTCTAGTCTCCAGCCCAGTCTAAAGCCTGTAAAAGAATAACTATTGCAAGAATACTAGAAAAAAGTGGAACCTTAAGTTCTATCTGAAATAGTAGAGTTTTCCAGGTGGTTGATAGTAGCTGAGTCCAGCAGCAGTTTACTAAAACTCTAAGCAGAGGCAAGCCCACAGATGTGTTGCCCAGATCCAAACCTAGGTCAAGAACTCGCACAGCTGAGGGTAGTGATCAGCCTTTTCCCTGGATCAGATAATTTGGCAAGTACTGGAAGTTTATAGGTCTCCAGTTTGTCCCTGAGATCCTAGAATAATACAACATTTAATACTCTGAAGAAAGTAGCAGCAGGATCAGCTCAGACATTCCCTCTAGAAGAAGAGAATGACTCTGAAACAGCTACAAACAAAGCTTGAAAGAAAAACAAAGCTTGAGCGTAAGTTCAGCTAGAATTCCTGAAAGAGATGAATAAAGAGTTTTTGCTTTTTTTAAGAGTCAAAATGTTATTTTATAAATGAGAGTGCCAGAAGGAAAAAATAGAAAAGAATTGGGAATCAAGGAAGAAAGAATTGGAAACAGAATTAGCAGTTTAATATAAGATGTACAAGATCTTATTCAAGCAGCAAACTTCTTGAAAATTAAAATGAACCAAATAAAGGTTAATGACACAATAAGGTAGGCCGGTACAACATTGTGGGCCCTTTAGAGGCTTGTGACTTGCCAAAGGATTTTGGGTGGCCCACAAAAAATGTAGAGAATGTTAAATAAGCCTGCACAGCATCTGACCTATCGGCTGCTTGGATGGGCCACAAGTGGCCTGTGGGCCATATGTTGTTCAAGCTTGAAACAAGGCAAGGAATATTCAAACAAATAAAAAAATGATTGAAGAAAATATAAAGCATTTCATAGCAAAAAACAAACAAACAAAAAAAACTGGCCTGGAAAACAAATTGAGGAGAAATAATTTAAGAATCATTGGAGGATCTGAAAGCCATGACAGAAGGAGAGAGGGGGAGAGACAGACAGACAGAGAGGGAGAGATATGAGACATCATGTTTCAACAGTCAATAATCAATAGATATGTAATAAGTGTCAGGCACTAGGCTAAGCACTGAGGATACAAATAAGAAAAAGAAAGTCCTTGATTTCAAGGATCTCACAATCTAATGGAAGGAAAAAATATATAGAAAGAAGATGAAAAGTAGGAAGTAGGAGAAGCACCAGGAAATACCTCGTAAGGGAGCATGATGTTCATGGAGTCAAAACCAAGCAGAGCACTCAATGGTAAGTGAAATAATTTCATTTCAAATTTCAGAAATTACCAAAAAGAAATTGCCTAGATCTCTTAGAACCAGAGAGCAAGGTGAAAAAAAATTCACCAGTCACCCTTTGAAAGAAACCTCAAAATGAAAACGCCCAGGAATGTTACAGCTCAAACCCAATGTTTCCAGATCAAATAAAAAATATTGCAAGCAGCCAAAAAGAAAGAATTTCCATATTGAGGAGCCCAGTCAGTATCACATCCAATTGAGCAGTTACCACAATAAAACCACAATAAGGTCACCATACTGTCAAAGATATGGGCTTATAACTAAGAATAACTCACCCTGCAAAAAATTATAATTCTGTAGGAAAAAATGGATCCTTGATGAAAGAGGACTTCTAAGCATTCTATAAAAACAAACAAAGAAACAGACACTTTGAAGTGTAAACACGGAAATCAAGAAAAACATAAAAATATAAACACAAGCAAGTAATCATAAAAGTCTAAACAAGTTCAAATTGCTTACATTCTATTGTAGAGAAATGGTACATGTATCCTTTTTGAATCCTATCATCATCAGAGGTCACAGAGGGATTCTAATTAGACAATGGGCCTAGGTGTACTGCTATTAAGCTTTGGTGTTCTTAAAAGAAGAATGGAAAAGGGGGGAGAGATGAATAGATTAGGAGAGGAAAAAGAGAGAAAGGATGAGGAAAATTATCTCACATTATCAGAATGTACAAAAATCTATATGAACAAGGAGGAAGTTTGTGGGAGTGTTTGACAGTAGAACATTTCTCTCATGTGAGCTGATCAAAGAAGGAAAAATTCACACAAAGTTGGATACAGAAATACATTTCACTTAGGGAAACAAGAGGGAAAGGAGAGAATTAAGAGAGGGAAATAAAAGGAAGGGCATATTAAAGGATAGATTAGTCTCAAACAAAACAAACTCCAAAAAGTTATTGTAGCTCTTTTTGCAGTGGCAAAGAGTTGGAAACTGAGAAAGAACCCAACCGTTGGAGAATGGCTGAACAAGTTATGGTTTATAAATATGATGGAAGACTATTGTGCTATAAGAAATGATGAAGAGGATGGTTCCAAAGAAACACAGGAAGACTTGTATGAACTGATGCAGAGTGAGGTGAGCAGAACTAGAACTGCAATTCATATAATAACAATAATATTGAAAGACAATCAACTTTGAAAGACTTAGGAGCTCTGATCAACACAAAGACCAACCATAATTTTACATGTTTAACATGTTATCTGTTCCCAAATAGAAAGCTGACAGATATTTTTTTGAACATTGCCAATGTAAGAATTTGCTTTGCTTGACTATACAGGTTTATAATAGGGGTTTTATTTTTTCTTTTTCGTGTGGGGGCAAAGAAAGGTAGAAAGGAGAGGTGAATTCTTGTTGACTGAAAAAAAACTTCATCTTAAAAGAATTCCATGAAAATCAGTGGCTTCATTAAAGTTACCCATTTATTATTCCTCCATCTGGCTGCACAACTATCATACATATTCTTAATGGTTTGGATACCACTTCATTTATGCAAGTCATTGTTAGTAATTTGCTACACTCTATTTATATCTATAGTTTCACTTTTCTTGGGAAACATCAGATTAAAATGAACATTGAAGTAAACCTCACTGACCAGCAATTTCTGCACCACTCCCTAACCACTGCCACTGCCTATTCTCCTCCAATAGCCATTTCTGAGGAAGACATGACTTACCTCCCTCTGTAACTTGCTTTGGAAATCGTGAATTTCATTACACACCTGTGAAAGAGCAAGCAAAGTGGGATTTTTGTTGTTTTCTTTTTGGAGTTCAGTTTCCCAGGCTCATTGAAAAAACCCGAAGGCTCAATCTCCTTTGAACCCTGATGATTCATAGCTATGCCAAATTGTAGGTTTTGTGCCTACTGGCTCTGAGCCAATTAGGAACTGAGTCTTTGTTATATATACTGTTATATATACTGTGAGGCTGGCATTTTGCTTTGGGGATTCACTTACGAGAAGGACCTTTTGATTCCCTGGATGGGACTCTGAGCAACCGTTTGTTAAGAGCCCCCAGACTACTCAGAGGTTTGTGTTTTCTCATCCAGTGGTATGTGTAGGTGGTTATATTACTTTGTTTGGACATTAAGAGCCCTGTCTGTTGAATCTCTGTGCTAATTTCTCTGCTTGTATTTACTTCTTTCTAATTAAAGTGAGATTGCTGACCCCTTAAAAGTTGCTTTCCTTTAGCATAACGGATCAAAGAACCTGTGCTCACAGGTCACCCTGGGGGTGCTAGGGTGCTTGCTACTACAACCTGCCACCTCCTTTTACTCCAGTGTCTCCAAAATCTCTCCCCATTCTTTTACTTTACATTCATTTTTAATCAAACAGCAACTTAAAGAAGAAAGAACCCCAAATTTATCCTCCTCCTGCCTCCTCTCATCTTCCTCCTCCTAATCCCTACTCTACCTATGTCCCATTCCAATATTTTCCATCTCTTATACCACATTCTCTGGAACTCTTATTCTATGGTGAATGAATTCCCCTTCAACCAGGTTCTTCTTTCTCACAAATCTTACATGTATTTATTAGCCCTAAGTAAGACCTGATTCCCCTTCCATCACCACATTTCTGGCTACCCTCTCTAGCATTAGCTATACCTTCTCTCAATCTATGGTTCTAGAGTATTCTGCTTGCCAGGTCCAACCTCTCTACATGTGCACTTGATTGGATCCCTTCTCCCTTTCTCCAAAGGATTGCTTCTTAGTTCTGCCTTTGTTCCTTTTTTTTTGCCTCTCTCTCTTGCACAGGTATAAGCGTACACATAATCTGAGTCCCAAAGACCGTTAGTGTGAGATTCTCTCCTCACTGGTGGAGATCAATGCCTTTTACCTATGGAAGAGTGGGGCAGCACTGGCAAGAGCAAGAGAGAGGAGAGGTCCACTGTCTTCAATCTCTTCATATCTCTGGGGACTCAAGCTCTTTAGTTGCTCTGGGCACTTCTGGTTTCCAGCTTTGAGAGAGAAGATGAAGGAGGCCAACCCCACTTCAGGTTGTGGAAGAGAAAATAAGTTGACAAAAGAGGAACTGACAGTCTCCATCATGCTACACTAAAAACTTCGGGGAATTTCCCTTTGGGTGAGATCTGGGACTCTCTTGGTTGGACTAACTTACTTCACTCTTAATGGGAGAGATCCTTCACTCTATATTGTCTGATATATACTCTGTGATAAATACTTTATCTAATTTCTGTTTTCCTATCAACTTGGATAAATGGAATTTCTTTGCTATTGGTTATGTGTGTGTTCATTGTGAAGTTGATATTTGGTAGAACATTAGTCAAGTCTTGCATATAAAGCCTGGGGCTCTCTTTCCCCATTAATGACTAGTGATCAGAAGTTACCTTGACCCTGAAAACTATAGATGTAATTCTTACCTG